>NC_056729.1:768272883-768572883 GCF_019279795.1 Protopterus annectens
ATGTAGTCCGATGTAATAGGCATCAAAAGGTGGGAGCAGATTGTATGAGGAACACACAATTAGTATGATTAATTAATTGGACAGGCTGCTGATTCCATACAATCGAATGCCATGCCATCGCCTAATGGGCAGCCATTCCCAATACTGTAGTCAGGAGTAGCCTTAGGTCAACTGGTGCCCTAGGCAAAGGGCACAATGGCACCCCCCACCACACCACCCAGTGCCCCCATCCTGGTCTACCTACACCAAATAAATACTGGTAAAGTTCCCCCACTAAAGTGGCACCCTAGATGGCTGCTTAGTTGGCCTATGCCTAAGGCCGGCTATGACTGTTGTCATGTAGTCCAATGTGATAGGCATCACAAGGTGGGAGTAGATTGTATGAGGAACACACAAATATGAATGATTCTCTGGATAGGCCGCTGATTCCGTACAGTCGAACGCCATGCCATCGCCTAATAGGCAGCCATTCCCGATACTGTATTCATGTAGTCCAATGTAATAGGCATTACAAGGTGGGAGCATATTGCATGAGGTACACACAAATATGACTGATTCACTGGGCAGGCCGCTGATTCCGTACAGCCAAACACGATACCGTCGCCTAATGGGCAGCCAATCCCAATACTGTGGTCATGTAGTCCGATGTAATAGGCATCACAAGGTAATATTGTGGTCTTCGCTCCTACCCAGGGGTGTGAGTGACAGATGCAAGCACCAATGTTGGTGCATTTGCAAGTGCGGGCGCGAGTGGGTATAAGCGTGTTTGGCTACCATTATGCGAGTATTGCACTGGTAAAGCAATGTAGAGGCTAAGTGAGCATAAGAGGCTGTAACCAGACGTCAGCAGTGCTTAACACCATGCAAAGCCATGCACACCTGCATCCAACTGCTTTAATGTGCCTTACTCCCTCCGTATCCAATGGGCTTGTTTTGCCCTGCAACCAACTAAACATCCTTTGTAAGGGTCGGAACCAGGACCCTGCACACACAGCTAATGTTTATTACCAATACGTGATGGCAGATATACAGACAACGGACAGTACCCCAAACATATCATACAGAGCAGTCATTCAACAGTATAGGAATGTATCTCATCATGTAGATGTACATGTGAGTGTTTATGTCCATTATATAGGTGCATACATATATAGAGATGTATCAGGAACCTACCATGTGGCAACAAAGCATTACAAATGAATGAAATGGGAAACACCAGCAACGCCTCTATTATGTAGTAGTGTTGCTCTATGTGATCATAAGACTCCCTCAGACAGACATGTGTCAGTCATACACGCAAATAGTTGTACATTGGCCATATACATCACACTGTGCATGTAATGTACATTAACACAACAGTACCTGTCCAATCATTATCTGTGAACAGTACTCTTGCAAGGTGCTGTGTGCAACATCATCATCATGATAAAGGTAAATGGGGTAATGATAGGGAGGCCGGTAGTGTTTTGTGTACAATGGGGTCGTCTTCATCACATGTACCTGGACCATGTAGGAGTGATGTGCATACCAGGATCGTGCACCTGAGGGATAGGGGTGAGGATAACAGGAGTATGTTATGATGCATATTACAAGGGTTTCATGTGTCCTGTGGGCACGTGTGTGTAATGGGCAGCTATGTACAGGGTAGATGTTGCCTAGGAGCCGAATGGCCTTATGTGCTCATAGCTGAAGGTCAGATGTTGAAGAAGGAGTGTAGGTATGGCTGTGGAGGATAGGTAGGATCTCAGAAAAGACAGTATAAAGGGTTGGTATATGACACATATTGGGGGATACACCCTGGATGGGGATGGGTCTTCGGCATTCAAAAGCCCATGGGAACAGTGGGACGGAGGTCCCCAGCCATGGGCAACTGCCAATGCACCTACACAGCTGCAAAGGAGGCAGTGCTGGGGGCTGTCCAGGAGGGGCAGCATCACCCTGTAAATGTGACACTCCACTCTTGAACTGGTGTATCTTGCTTCGTAACCCCTTAGGAAGCCACCAATGCAACACGTCCGGGACCACACGACAGCAGATATGTACCTGTCTGGTCCCGCTCCCAAGGGGGACATGCTCCATCCTCAGTGGTGGTACCACCAGAAGGTGGTGCAGAGCCAACAGAGGTTGATGTCTATGGCTGGGCCCCAGATGTGCTAGGGCCCGGTGCCATGGTCAGCTGAAATGGGACAGGAGGTTCTGCCGGGACCTCCCAACCCATTCAGCCTATGGTGTTGAGTTTTAAACCCACATATGGCTTAGTGATAGACAACAGCATACAGGATTACCTACAACAGTATGCATAGATAAAACCAGAAACCCAACACAACAGATGATATACATTTGCAGAGGGAGCACAGCACATGCATATATACTGCATGCCAACTGTATAATGTGTAGTAGACGTGTGACCGCAGCTATGAATAGTTGCCCATCATTGGCTTGTCACTGGGATACCCACACAGCGTCAGTCATACCACTGTCTCATGTGACACATTTCCAGTCAGGGATGCGATGGCAGTAACACATCCCTATCATCATGTACTGTCATCCTCACACCATGCTTCTGCTGTGCACAGATGTGTGTTCAGTGTGTAACACAGGAAACAAATGGTTGCATACAATGACCAGTTCACAGATGGCCCTACAGATGGGGGTCCCTCATGAACAGAGTACTGTCATGTCTGTATTATAACATGCAGAATAGCCATTACCACACACATGTTAAAAAGGCAGTAGTCTCAGTGCAGCATAGCTACACTTACATGCTATAGTCATGTGTGGCACATCACTCTCCTGTCTTTAGGCTATTTCCCATTGTGGAAAATGATTGAGGTACATTCAGATATCATCTGTGATGCCGTGTAAGAACACCACATCCAGGTACCACACACAGCAACTGTCATGGCCACAAAACAACATGTTTCCCTAGATAGTGTACTGTGTTTATCATGTGAATGGCTATGGGAACACCATCACAGCTGCACCACATGCAATCAGCTAGAGGAGGACTGCAATAGGTGTAGAGGCCATCACCTGACCATTTCCATCACTTACAATAAACATGCTGTTGCTGTGCAAGTGTACACCTTCACATCCACCAGAGAGTGTGTGAGTGGGACAGGCAATTGTTACCAGGAAAGGGCTTGGAGACTTAACCATAAACCTCATCTGCCACATGCCGAATAGTACAGGGGTCAAACCCCTGACTACTCATTACTACTACATGTGCATGACGTTACTACATGTGCCACAAAGGCGACATGTTGCTGTGCTGTAAGAACATATGTGTGTAGGTGAGTGAGTGACATCTGCAACAGATATAGTAGACATACATTAGTTGTGGCACACATTTCAATCCACATGAACAGACGCCATTGTCACCACAATCACACTCTCTAATGGACATGCATTGACACCTTTTCAAGGGCCACAAATACACAATGTAACTTACATAGTTTGCCACACTGCAGTAATGCACAGGACCACATGCACCACAGGGGATATCTGGAGGTTCTATGGGCTAGGGCATGTGAAAGTGCTTGACAACTGTTAGTATGCCAATGAGGTTTATACTGGGATTGACTGTGGTTGGGAGCATCACAACCCACATGCAGACACAGGGTGCCAGTACTGGCATGCAGGTATGCATTGCTCCATGGGTGTGTAGTGTTTGGCTGTGCAAGATGGCTGTACAAGGCTGGGTGAGGGGTAATCCTTGCCATTGCATCACCTGACAATGGTGTGCAGTGCAGGGGTGTAGTGTCTGCAATGTCCCACACAGATGGGTACTGCATTATCTGGCCTGACATCCTGGTTACCAATGTGTAGGGCCATAGCTTTGCAATGCATGCCATGTCTGTGTTTGATAGTCCTTCACATGGACATTGCCTGGGATGTGCATGTCCCACAATACTGTACAGTGACATGTACAGGTGTACCTGGTTTTGCAGACACATGCTGTGTACACAACCTTTTATACCGCGATATGCCAATACCAGCCTGGTGTGGCGAAACCCGCTTATAGTGAGCAGGTCAGCCCTGCACCTGCATGGATAGTATGATATTGGTTTTCTGTGGTGTCAGTGGCATGGGTCCATACAGGGCACATGTGTACAGCATTGTCGGGCCTTTGTGGATCACATTTGATGGCACCACGTATGTTGCAGGCATTCAGTGTGGAACATAGTAAAGGCACAATGTCCGCATATATGTGCCTATTGTACCACTGTACAGGGTGCCATGTCCTCTGCAGGCCACTGCATTCACACCATGCCTACTATCTGTCCTCAATGCGCATGTTACTAGCAACATAGTGGGATATCCTAGGCAAGTTTGTTTATGCAGGACATATACCGGGTACTAGTAGGGCTGCATACTTAGTTCACCAGGCCTTCTGCCAGATGTATGGGTATGGCTTGCCAACACAGTGCCATGGCTGACTGACAGCTGTACTCCTTGTGAGGTGGCCAATGTGTCATATGACAGATACTATATAGGAAAACTACAAAACCCGCTCCCAAATATGTCCAATGGTAAGACAGTCACGGCCACCTCTACACAAGCTCTGACAAACACACACTTGCCATGTGCTGTATACAAACCCCTACTGTATCACACATTTAGGGCACATGCTATGGCAAATACTACAAAGCACTGCACTTGTCTCATGCAGGCAGATACACACACATACACACACACACACACACACACACACACACACACACACAGACACACACACACACACACACACACACACACACACACACACACACACACACACACACACACACACACACACACACACTTGGCATGTCTGGGATTAGAACACTGACCTAACTACTTTATTACACTACAGCATTACACAGTTACAGAATGTGCTACCGAGATTATTGGGACACAGTACTCCCAGAGGTGTATTTGTAGATGGGTGACATCATCAGCCTTGCCAAAGGTGGGTATAAGAAATGTATGGAGTGTGAGAAGTCTAAAAGCATTACTCAGTCTTCAGGCAAACAGGGACACACACACGGCAAGTGTGGGACTAGAACACCGACCTAACTACTTTATTACGCTACAGCATTACGCAGTTACAGAATGCACTACCAAGATTACTGGGACACAGCATTCCCAGAGGTGTATTTGTAGATGGGTGACATCATCAGTCTTGCTAAAGGTGGGTATAAGAAATGTATAGAGTGTGAGCAGTCTAAAAGCATTACTCAGTCTTCAGGCAAACGGGGACACACACATGGCAAGTGTGGGACTAGAACACCGACCTAACTACTTTATTACACTACAGCATTATGCAGTTACAGAACGCACTTCCGAGATTACTGGGACACAGCACTCCCAGAGGTATATTTGTAGGTGGGTGTCATCATCTGCCCTGCCAAAGGTGGGTATACAAATTGTATGGAGTGTGAGCAGTCTAAAAGCAATTTAGAGTCCTCAAGCAAACAGGGACAGATATACACACACGCCAGTGGTGGGAACGGAACACCTGCCTATATACAGATTACTATTACAATACTACATACTTACAAATTGCGCCACACAGACTACACATTTCAAGGCTGTCATTATGACCTTCTGGGAATACAGACATCAACAGGGATCCTGGCAGTTAAGATGTGCATACCTGTGAACCTGTGTGTTTAAAGTAGGAATCCATCCTGACCTGGCATATGCCCATCTGTGGAATGGATGACTACTACCACTGTACAGGGTTACAATGGTCATGCCCATACACAGAAGCACATAACTGACACAAGGTGTCACTGGGCATGCTCACACACTTAGTAGCACAGGGCTGTTCGGAATGCACTATGTGTCCATCTACACAAGGATATACTGGGCATGCTCATACACTTAGTAGCACAGGGGCATGCTCGCACACTTAGTAGCACAGGGCTGGTCGGAATGCACTACTATGTGTCCATCTACACAAGGATATACTGGGCATGATCATACTCTTAGTAGCACAAGGCTGACTGGGATGCACTCTGATGCTAAACACGGAAGGCCACAGTGGCCATGCTATTACAGGTAGATGTAAAGAACACATTGTAATGGGCTCTGGTGTTAGTAGTTGTCATTGTTAGCAGGAACGCTGCTCTACATATATTTGACACCGTTTTTTTACACAACATCTGCTGTCATTCTGGGATAGCATGGCTAACAGTAGACAGGCCTTTGACACATATCACATGCATCCATAATTCAAGGGAGTGGGGATAATACCCAAGTCGCATCTACCCACACAGTGCCATTCCAAGGCAAATGTCCTAAACACAGGTTAACTCCCATACACCTACAGGACAACTGCATTGTTTTCTTATGCTAACCAGTGCTAGATGTGTAGCATCCATATTCACAGCTGGTCACTGTAGATCCAACAATGGGGAGTACTGACATCTGTGCAGGGAGGAACACCTGGCTGATGGCAATGTAGTGCATAATAGCACTACCACCATATACCTCAGAACCTAGCACTACCACAATATACCTCAGAACCAGACATGTGGGCCATAACACAGGTATGACCACTCCAGGTGGTGTCCTCACATACATAAAGGCCACTCACATGTACTGACTGGTCCCCCCATGAAAGTCATCACAGATGAGTCATGTGCAGGGCACAGTGTCACATGCTGCATTCTAGGATGTAAACCTCAGACACCACCATGCCTTTGGACCACCAACACGCATCCATACATGTTGTAGGACATATAAGAGTACACCACCATGTGACCCTTGACCTGTGTACTGTACCAAGCTCTACATCAACTGTAGAGAGTACACATGCACTGACACAGTTGCATCATGTGTTATGCAATGCAATGATACCTCTGCCTGTAACCAGGTTAGCTGTACACATGCCAGGGGCCCTCTGTACTGTCCACATTACAGATGACTGTTGCTGTACACCATTACACGCCATCATGTATGGATATGACATACATGTACCTGCCCTGGGTATGTACATGCCACACACACACACACACACACACACACACACACACACACACACACACACACACAAAACATACATGTAAATAGCATAGCTGTTGTTGTCCTATGTGCACACAGGTGACTACAGCCATTACACACATGCACATGGAATGTAGGTTCATGGCTGCTGAATGCTAACAGTACATAAGGTGTGACATCACTGTTGACAGAGGTAACATTCCCTCTGTACTGGTCACCCATTACACCCATCATATCATACAACAGTCCATGTGTCATATATGTCATTACACATGTCCACCAATTACAATGCCTACAAAAATGCCCAAATGTCAGGATTGTATGACCTACACACCTGTACATGTAGTGTTGTGCATTCAGATAACGTGTGTGCAGTTGCTGATGTATGTAGGTGACGTGTATCCTAGTACATCATGCAGTTGCAATGCAGCCTCAACATTGCCAGCTGTATATGGTGATATGCTGAATTTACAGAAAGATGTACCTCAGGTATGGCAGATGTGTGGAAATAACTAAGTGGTGGGGCATCTTTGCAGATGGATGTTTGCTGTGGACAGCTCACAGGTGTGTCACAAGCGGTCCTACAATAACCTGTGTAACTGGTAAGCAATGGTTTCATTAATTGAAGGACATAACACACAACTTAGAAAGCGGTCAGGGTGACAGTGAAAGTAAATCACTTGACTCCTGTTAATAGTTAAGACGTCCCGTGTGCATATATCAGCACTGTTGCCACAGGAAGCATCAGCAAAGGTAAATCACATGACACCTGTTAATAGTTAAGCCATCCCGTGTGCATATATCAGCACTGTTGCCACAGGAATCATCAGTACAGTTTGTAACGCGTGCAATACTGCTCTGTCATACATATCATGAGGTAGGCAGGTCTGAGATTTGCAGTACTGGCATGTGTGGTTGCGTGTGTGTCCATATATGTCACGTATGGTGGGGAATACATCTCAATTGTTACTCACTCTCCTGTACACATCTGTACAGACTGCAATGTAGAAAGCAGGACATAGGCAAGGGAGTGTATCTCACACATGTGAGGTATCTGTATGTGCGTGACATAGGTGTATTCAATACTGAATTCCACAGTGTGTGTATGTAGGGCTGTCTGGTCCCTGGGGTGAGGATGTATGTTACCATACTGAACTGATAAAACCCCTCTCCCCATCCAGGTGATGCATTCTACTATCTATGTTGATGTCCCTGATCTTAGGCCATACTGACTACCTGTACATGTGTATTCTCTGTGGTGCATCATGTTGGTGCACAGTACTGTAATGATGATTTGCACATAGGCAGGGGTCCTCATCTCACCAGTAGCAACTGGGTGCAAGTGTGTGTTACTGTGTCGGCGAATCCTTGAGTATGTGGGCATGTTACTGTGTCACTGAATACATGTGTGTCAATACCTGAGTGTGTGGGTGCAGTTGTGTGTTGGCATCCTGTCATGGGAACGTGTATTACTGATTCCCAATGAGGCATCACACTTCCCACTGGCCTCCACCCTTGTAATCAGCTAGACCACTCTCTTACCTCACCACTCCATGTAACTGTACCTGTGATGTCATCCTTTATGGATGTCACGTCTGTAGCCATAGTAGCTTAATACACAGCTATCATGCTCTTGGATAAGTAGACGTGTTTGTAACGTGGGACATTCTCACTGGTATGTGGCAGCTACATGGTGCATGCTGGTATATTCATACATACCTGTGAGTAGTCCACATTGACATGGGGGACATTAACTGCAAACACTGACATCCACTGGCACGAGCAATTAGACCTGAAGGAGGACAGCAGAACATCATGACCAACATGCAGTTACTGTTGTTACACAAGGCACATACTGTTAACAGTATGAAATGCATTGTACACCTGTAGTACATGGTATTTCTGCTGCCTGACAACAGTACTCAACAATTGTAAACTACACTTATCTTCCTAGTCTGTTCACCCTATGCATCAGACCATATGATCATGTCCCTGCACCGATGGTGTGGATGTCAAGGATGCGGCACAGGCATCATCATATGCACAGGGTGATAATGTTTGGCAGAGGCCTAGGCTGCACCATTGGATGACATCATGTGTGTGGGTTAGGGCCTTTGATCTAACTGGGCGTGTGTGGATGTTATGCATGTGTGTGTTGCGGTGCGCTACGTATGTTTCCAGTGTGTGCATGTATGTATGTATGTATGCACACAGTTCTGCCATGTGTCTGGCCTACACAGGAGTATTATTGACAGCTGCAGACTGTAAAGGGGAGGTTTTACAGTTCACGGTGTCCGGCCATGGACATGTGACCTGTGCCTGCCAGGGGTTGCACGGGCACTACCAGGCAGAGGTGCAGACTGGGTACTGTCTGATGCCACTTGTCCACTAGAACCCTGTCCCTGTTTGGTCCCTCCATGTGCACATGGCCTGCTGTGTCTTGATGTGGACAGCACAGCACCAGATGCACTGCTGCTGCTACCGCCACTATGGGAGCGGACATGTGAGGTAGCTCGTACACGTAAACCTGAAACAGGTGATGTAGAAGGCCTACGTCCACTTGCCTGATGCCTCACTCCTACCAGATGTTCCAACACAGACAGCTCACACTCGCGGATTGTCATGCCATGGTCAAGGACTCCAACCATGTCACCCAACTGTCTATCCAAAGCTTCAGCAATCTGCTCTTGAGCATTTACCATTGCCTGGAAGTTGTTGTTTAAAAAACAGACAGCAGCCCTCTGTAGCCTCTGATCTTCTCTGTTGTGCTGTTTAGCATGTACTGTGCCTCCATTACAGCCTGAAACATGCATCTGGTGACACCAGCTGCTGCGCTCTGTCTTGCAGGAGCATGTTGGCCAGAGGTCCTGCTATGAGCAGCACTGGCCACGTGCCTGTGTGGGGCACCACCAGTCAGTTGGCTGATACCATGGTGTGCAGGCACACCTTCCATAGCCCCCAGACTTTCCTGTTCCAAGCTACCATGCGCCAACTGTCCCTCCTCTATGGCAACTGGTGATGGGGTATGTGCAGGCATGGGATCTGTGTGCAGGGATGAGTGGGATATAGCTGGAATGGCAACCAATGTCACAGTTTCAGCCCCTGATAACTCTGCCTGTGACTCAATCATACATTCATCATCACTGCTAGAATCTGTGGGGACACTAACATCAGATGTACCGCAGGAGGGCAATGCACCTACATCACCTGTGAGGGCAGACAAGAACTGTACATTACAATCTATACAATAGACACACACACACAGACACAAACGCATGTGATATGACAGAAGGCATGCAACATGCATGTGATACGGCAGATGGCATGAAGCGCAGACAATAATAGTGGTAGTTATCATACATCCCTGGGTTGCACACTACAGCATGCATGTGTCATAGCAGACGGCATGCAAATTACACAATCATAGTAGTAGTTAGCATGCATCCCCATGTTACACCATGTAGACCAGCACAGGTTAACAGTACACCTGCCTGATGTGTGGCATATGACCTTGACAATCACATGTAGTATGACATGTGATCTGCTGACGTGTGCAATGACATGCATACATGTTTAGCACAATGGTGTCCTGTCAAATATACAGTGGGGCAATGGTGTCCTAATGCAGTGTTGTCTGTCCGCCCTACAGATATACTGCACATTTAGCTTATGTGCATGGCCATTGCAGGGAAGTATGAGGCATCTCTATTGCTATACAATGTCAGTTACAGACACAGTTCATAGCCATGACTGTGTTCAGATACGATACATATATACTGTGGAATGTGACCCATGTCACTGAGGTGTATACACACTAAACCATGATGTGGAAGTTGTGACATAGGTCACTGATGGGTATACGGATGACACCCCTGCACATCTACAACCATATTGCTGCTGCCTGGCAACTATGGCCAGACATGGCAAACACGTTGGTACACCATGTCCCACATGACATCTGTGTACCACACACACACACACACACACACACACACACACACACACACACACACACACACACACACACACACAAGGTGCAAGTATGACATTGATGTCTGACACCTGCAAGGGGAATGTACTGTATCTGTGGGCTGATGTGGATACTGTACAGATGACTGCTGTCATGTCGTGACACCCTCAAGATGTTCAACACATCTTATGTGGTGGATTGATGTTACGCCTACACAAGATGTGCACAGGCCTGTAGGATGTCTAGTGTTCCACATCTACAATATGACCATTACACAAAGGCCATAGTTGGACCATGTGTAGCCATTGTACGACAGGGTGTACACACAAGCACATCACGTCTACTGTGTGCATTGCTCCATGTCTCTGGCCATCCTCCATGGCCATATGTGTACATGTGTTGGCCAAATTATTGTGATGGGCATCTATTTCACATGTCTGTGGTGTCCCATATGACATACACCCATAGATGTCATATGCTCCACTGACGACAGGGTTATGCAGATAAAGGGTGGTATGTGGGATATTTTATCAGGTTAGGTAGGCAGTATTGCAACCAGGCCACTAGATGTCATGGACATGTCAAGATAGCACATCACATTGTGTGACATTCCTAGCCGGGCTATGATCCACACCAGTGAATCCTGTGGGCTGGCCATACTCCAGCCCACTGTGTAGTACTGTTTGCATTCCCCACATGTGTAGTTCTGATCTGTAATACATGTCCCTACACTGAACAGCACCTCCACCATTGTATGCACAGCTGACCACACATCTGGCAATGACAGTTTGTGAGGATTCATGTCGGTGAGATGATTCACATAATTTGCAAGTGTTGCACATGGGTAGGCATTGGGATGCATTGCTGGTCCGACCTGTATATTGTGATAGGACCATACATTATGTGTACATGTTGTAAATGGCCACATGGCAGATAGATTTGTGCATTACGATTCCTGATAAATAATAACAGTCTCACCTGCAATGGGATGCTGTCACAGCAGAACACCAGAGGTACCTAAATAGGAGTAACACAGCAGTATGAGCATTATCCATACCTGTATAATGGCTACAGGGTGCAATGTGCTTAACACATACATCAGTACATTAGACTATACTATGGTGTATGCACATGTGTGCATACACAGAGTAGCATACTATAGTATGCGGCATGTGTGTATACACGCCTTGCATATGATGTTACATTACATATTGTACAATGACACATGCAAATATATGGAATATAGTTGTTACAGATGCAGTACTGATTTACCAGTCAACTCCAGGCTCAGTGGTTGAGAGACACCCACCTCCACAATATAGGCTAAGGCTTGCAGATGTGGTTCTGCAGGTGTCCCTAGGTTGGCGGTTGGCCAGTAGTTCCTCGGTACGTGTGAGTGGGGGCTGGGTTGGTGTTCCACCACCTGTTGCACCTTGTTCCCTGGCAATTGCATTTTCATGCTGTTTTGCCCATCTAATGAGGTCTGTACAGTGTCTGCGCACCTGCTGGTATGTGCGGTTGTGGCCACCCACATCATTAACCCTCCTGTGAAGTTCCATCCACAGGGCATCCCGCTGCTGTGCATCCTGTGGCACATGGCTGAACAGGCTATCATGATTGTCGTGTAGGTATGGGATGAGGGCCTCATCCTCCAAGCAGGTAAAAGGGGGTAGCCTTGCACGTGGCATACCTTGAAGACATAATGATGGAGACAGGTCACAGTAACTCAGAGAGACATACAGATCTACAGCTGAACATACATGTGTATTACATTTATTACGTTTAAATAGTTGTATTTGCAAACCTACATGACACTGATGTGTTTGTGTCACACACATGTGACACTCAATGGTGAGTGGATATTATCACCATATATGTGTGTGTGTGTGTGTGTGTGTCACCTGATTACATTGCTCATACTCCATGTGGATGCTGTCTTGATGTGGGCATGTTTGTTTGCCTGTACTGGGTTTCCTACCTATCAGCACATGGCTGGATGTGTCCACATTAATGCAGTTGACCTTGATGCTGTGTACATGTCACATATAAGGACTTACACTGCTTTAACAGACATGACCTGTGACCCTGCAGACTTGCTCACATAAGGTTTTACATGTATGTGTTCTGCCATATACATCTACACGGCACTGTACAGCAATTCATCATCCTGCCATTTATCACCTGTGCTGCACATGTGATACACATGGGACACTGGCTAGCCAGATGGTATTTGCAGGGATGGATATCAACTATAGCAAGTACAGTCAAAGTCAACTAGTGGGCTATATGCCATGGGCCATGTATGAATCTAGGATGAAACGTTATCTGGCAGTAGCCAACAGATGGGTCTGTGGGGCCAGGTGGAGCAGTGCCACATTACTGATACACAGGGTTAATGATACATTTACCATGCAGTCATCACACAATGTCTGAGAGGGGAGCGATGTGCAGCTTTGATGGAGAGGAATGCATAGTATGGCAGGACTATGTAAAGTGTATGGGACAAGGATCTGTCCAGCATGTGGAAGGTGGATGTCCATGAAGTATGTGTTCGAGATCAGGATGTGTACATGTAGCATGTCCAACATCACTGGGTTGGACATGGATTTATTCAGGGTATGCATCATGCTACATAGTGGAGATGGGGAATGGGAAGGCTGGTGTAGGCCATCTGAACATGGCCAATACCCCTTAAAGGAAATATGTGATCTGATATGGGTCACCTGAGTGTTGTGTATGGCTGGATAATGATCTCTAAATTCATGGATGGCACCCTGTATTTATTAGGGTTGCCACATATTACTACCTGACAGGTGTGGTGACGTAGCTATCACAGGAAGGACAGCTGCCCAGCTGCATCCCTTACACGCAAGTGTCCATTATGTTGACCGCTGCCTAGGTGGTAGTTCATGGCTACAGGGTTATTAACATAGTGACAATGCAATATGTAGCTGTCAGATTGTGGCCATATGTTATACAAACCTCACTCACAAAGCCCCTTCTGTATGCTGGCCACAACACTCCTGGTCAGCTATTGCTCCTAGGTCATAGTCATTTGCATACTTCAAAAGGCAGATGCCTTCTGTTTGTCTGTGAGGTATGGACTACAATGAGGGGGAATAAAATTCATTAACCCTGACATAATGTAGCTGCCACTGGTGAGATGAGCATGTATTATTGTATTATTCAGACAACTTCTGTAGTGTTGGTTCTGCCAGCAGTCCCGTTGCAAAACACTCCTGTGACATAGGAATGTACATCTAGTATACCGAGTGTAGGTGGTACACAGGATGGGTGATGATGTCCTATGACCTGGCAAGGTTATGACATGCAGTATAACATCAACCTTACTATCATCTACATCTGTACTGCTGACATCAATTATTTGATCAAGGTTCATGGCCTTGCAGACCAGGCTCAGCAGGGTAGTAGTCTGGTACTTCCCATTATCAGTAGTGTCTCCCCCTTTGTGGGTTGTGATACCTGTTGGTATGCACCAGTCAGTGTGTACACAGCCTGACATGGAGCTATGTTTTACATGATGTGTACATGGAGAGCATCTTGTTTTGCAATATGTGTATGATACAACCTGTGATGTGGGCAGGTCCCATGCAGCCTGAGTGCAGCTTGTACCTGCATAGTTGTGGGTACAGGGGCCCTGTGGAGTACATGGATATATGCTTGTGTACCTGTAGGGGAGAGCCGTGTGTTTATGTTATCCAAGACCCTATCTGCATTGCTTATTCATGCTCAGCACTTGTTCAGAACTTGTAAGCACTATATAAGCTAATAATTACTATAGCACTCAATCTTCCTCATTACCTAGAGGTAAACAGGTTTTGTACATACTTTTCTCACTTGCTTAGAGTAAAATAGCACTTGTACTCACTTTCCTCACTTATCTAGGGGAAAGTAGTTCTATATTCAGGCATGTCCAAGAGTCAACTGCCAGTGTTCTCACCTGTCTATCTGATGGATCTGGACATCTTGAGGCAATGTACACATTGCCTCATGTACACAGACAAGCCTCTCCGCCTACCACCCAACACTACAACCTGTGAGAGATGCACTCATCAAGCCAAACTGGAGGTAAAGTTCTCTCCAACCAAGCCTGACCCTGACAGTCATGTGGAGAAGGTAAACATTCGCACCACACCACACTCATCACATAGTCTCACTGAATCTACCCCACCATTAACTGGGAAAACTACTTGTGTACCAACTCATTAGCTCAATGCTTTCTGGAATTCATAAACACCAATGCCCTGAATCAACATATCCACACACCCACCAGGGGAAACAATATCCTAGACCTAGGCATTACCAACATGAGTGACCAGTGCTCCACACGTGAAGTCAACTCTTTGTTGGTCTGATCCAACCATGAGCTGAACACCATTGATATCCACATCCCGCCGCCACTACCCATTAAGGGAACCACAGTATAATATGTCTAAAAAGCCTACTTCATGCTTCTTAAGACAGATGTGGTGAACGTCATGACACCCCTGCAGATGGACAATGCTGTTACAGCTGCTGAATCCTACACAAATGTACTCTATAAGCACTTACACGAGTGCATGGATTGTGCTATCCCAAACAGAACCAAGATGCTATACTCCTAATTAAGGAAACCAATCTGGCAGTCCTCTGCCATAAACAAACTGTACTACAGGAGGAAGACACTGTTGCAAATGAAAGTACAATCTCATGCGTGGAGGAGATCCCTGGTCAGCCTCAGTAAGAAGGTGAGATCCCTTATAAGATCCTCCAAAGCTAGCTATGAAAACAAAACTGCCACTAATTCCAACAACAGCCACAAAGCATTCTATAGCTATGTCACATATCTTGATGTCAACAACCAGATCTGCTCTGAGTTGCAGCACAAAGGCATGAACATTACAGAACCAACTGATATTGGCAACATCCTGGCAGATAGGTTCAGTGCTACTTTTCCCCCTCCCTCTCAAAGCTGTACACTCTAAAGCCAATATCACAGCATCCATGGGACTGGACAACATCCCAGGCTGCATTTTACATGAACTTCAGAATGTACTGGCTCCCCACCTACGCACCATGTTCAATAATAGCCTCACATTGGGCTTAGTGCCCCCTGAATGGCACACAGTAACAGTTATCCCACTCCACAAAGGTGGTGCCAAAATGGACCATGGGACCTATTGCCCTATAGGCCTGATGAGCCTGGTCTGCAAGGCTATGGAGCACATCATGGATCTCAGTCACAGAGACATTGGGTACTTCCAAACCTTTAACCCTTCCCAGTTTGGCATTGTTAAGGCCGGACCATGCCTCCTAAACCTGGTGGACTTCTTAGAGACAGTTACCAAGGCATTAGATGAGGGTAAGGAGGTCCACACAGCCTACCAAGATCTCTCATAGGCTTTCAACACCATTCCTACTTCTGGTATTATCAACATACCCATCTGCCTGAACATTAACCCCTACATCATGTGATGGTTTGCAAAGTGGCTCACGGACAGAACCCACACAATGGGAGTTGCATAAATTAGGTCCGACTGTATACCAGTTATAAGTGGCGTCCCCCAGGGCTCAGTCCTAGGACCCCTCATGTTCAGTATATAATTCTCTGATGTACAGACAAGCACAGGAGGGCTTTGACTGAAAAGGTTTGCAGATGACTGCAAACTAGGGGACATAATTATTTCCCCAGCTGTTACAGACACCCTCTGGAAGGGTCGCATTGAGATGGATACCTGGTGTCAATATCATGGTGTCAAGCTGAATGCCTAAAAGTGCATAGTCATCCCCTTTGAATATAACTTATTACCCACAGACTACCACATAGGTGCTAGTCCCCTACATACAGAAAAGGTAATAAGGGATCGGGGAACCACAGTAGATAGCAATCTCTCCTTCGATACCCATAATGACAAGGTGGTTAGAATATCCTTCTACATGGCCCCCCTAATCTCTAATGGGTTTGCATCCAGATCAAAGGAGGCCATTGTGACTCTCTACTCATGACTTATTAGACCCATTAAAGAATACAACGCCTCATTTGGGATATACCTTACAAGACAACTGCAACAGCTTGGAAGGCCACAACAGTACCACACCAAGAGGATTACTGACCTCAAACAGATGACCTATGCAGCCCAACCTAAGAAACTCCAGCTGTACTCGGTTGCATACCGAATACCCACAGGTGATCTCTGCTTGACATACAAGGCCCATGTCCAACCCAGTATTGCTGGATATGCACAACCTAAACAGAGGCCCCTGAGAGCCACATGCTCTAGGGATATACACCTAACCACAACGATGACTAGGACGTGCTGGATGGATATATTCCTGACCCAGACACTCCCCATGCTTTGGAACATGATTCCAATGTACATCAGTCAGGGCCTCTCACTAGCACTCTTCAAGTGAAACCTTGACATGTGGATGGGAGACAGACATGTACCCCGGGGATCAATGCTGTGGTTCTGATGGACAGAGGCACAGGGAACTAATGGCTCTGCCATTCAGAGGTACAGTGAACCAACATATGGGGGTGGCGAAAGCCAACACACTCTAGCTAGGCTTATAAATACCCTCGGTAAGACAGCCTAGTGCCTGGAGCTATGTTTTACATGATGTGTACGTGGAGAGCATCTTGTTTTGCCATATGTGTATGATACAACCTGTGATGTGGGCAGGTCCCATGCAGCCTGAGTGCAGCTTGTACCTGCATAGTTGTGGGTATAGGGGCCCTGTGGAGTACATGGATATATGCTTGTGTACCTGTAGGGGAGGGCCGTGTGTTTATGTTATCCAAGACCCTATCTGGATTGCTTATTCATGCTCAGCACTTGTTCAGAACTTGTAAGCACTACATAAGCTAATAATTACTATAGCACTCTAGGTATTGACAAATATTGAGTGCTATAGTAATTATTAGCTTATGTATTGCTTATTCATGCTCAGCACTTGTTCAGAACTTGTAAGCACTACATAAGCTAATAATTACTATAGCACTCAATCTTCCTCAATACCTAGAGGTAAACAGGTTTTGTGCATACTTTTCTCACTTGTTTAGAGTAAAATAGCACTTGTACTCACTTTCCTCACTTATGTAGGGGAAAGTAGTTCTATATTCAGGCATGTCCATGAGTCAACTGCCATTGTTCTCACCTGTCTATCTGATGAATCTGGACATCTTGAGGCAATGTACACATTGCCTCATGTACACAGACAAGTCTCTCCACCTACCACCCAACACTACAACCTGTGAGAGATGCACTCATCTAGCCAAACTGGAGGTAAAGCTCTTTCCAACCAAGCCTGACCCTGACAATCATGTGGAGAAGGTAAACATTCGCACCACACCACACTCATCACATAGTCTCACTGAATCTACCCCACCATTAACTGGGAAAACTACTCGTGTACCAACTCATTAGCTCAATGCTTTCTAGAATTCATAAACACCAATGCCCTGAATCAACATAGCCACACACCCACCAGGGGAAACAATATCCTAGACCTAGGCATTACCAACATGAGTGACCAGAGCTCCACATGTGAAGTCAACTCTTTGTTGGTCTGATCCAACCATGAGCTGAACACCGTTGATATCCACATCCCGCCGCCACTACCCATTAAGGGAACCACAGTATAATATGTCTAAAAAGCCTACTTCATGCTTCTTAAGGCAGATGTGGTGAACGTCATAACACCCATGCAGATGGACAATGCTGTTACAACTGCTGAATCCTACACAAATGTACTCTATAAGCACTTACACGAGTGCATGGATTGTGCTATCCCAAACAGAACCAAGATGCTATACTCCTAATTAAGGAAACCAATCTGGCGGTCCTCTGACATAAACAAACTGTACTACAGGAGGAAGACACTGTTGCAAATGAAAGTACAATCTCATGCATGGAGGAGATCCCTGGTCAGCCTCAGGAAGAAGGTGAGATCCTTATAAGATCCTCCAAAGCTAGCTATGAAAACAAAACTGCCACTAATTCCAACAACAGCCACAAAGCATTCTATAGCTATGTCACATATCTTGATGTCAACAACCAGATCTGCTCTGAGTTGCAGCACAAAGGCATGAACATTACAGAACCAACTGATATTGGCAACGTCCTGGCAGATAAATTCAGTGCTACCTTTCCCCCTCCCTCTCAAAGCTGTACACTCTAAAACCAATTTCACAGCATCCATGGGACTGGACAACATCCCAGGCTGCATTTTACACAAACTTCAAAATGTACTGGCTCCCCACCTATGCACCATGTTCAATAATAGCCTCACATTGGGCTTAGTGCCCCCTGAATGGCACACAGTAACAGTTATCCCACTCCACAAAGGTGGTGCCAAAATGGACCATGGGACCTATTGCCCTATAGGCCTGATGAGCCTGGTCTGCAAGGCTATGGAGCACATCATGGATCTCAATCACAGAGACATTGGGTACCTCCAAACCTTTAACCCTTCCCAGTTTGGCATTGTTAAGGCCGGACCATGCCTCCAAAACCTGGTGGACTTCTTAGAGACAGTTACCAAGGCATTAGATGAGGGTAAGGAGGTCCACACAGCCTACCTAGATCTCTCATAGGCTTTCAACACCATTCCTACTTCTGGTATTATCAACATACCCATCTGCCTGAACATTAACCCCTACATCATGTGATGGTTTGCAAAGTGGCTCATGGACAGAATCCACACAATGGGAGTTGCATACCTTAGGTCCGACTGTATACCAGTTATAAGTGGCGTCCCCCAGGGCTCAGTCCTAGGACCCCTCATGTTCAATATATAATTCTCTGATGTACAGACAAGCACAGGAGTGCTTTGCTGAAAAGGTTTGTAGATGACTGCAAAATAGGGGACATAATTATTTCCCCAGCTGTTACAAACACCCTCTGGAAGGGTCGCAATGAGATGGATACCTGGTGTCAATATCATGGTGTCAAGCTGAATGCCTAAAAGTGCATAGTCATCCCCTTTGGATATAACTTATTACCCACAGACTACCACATAGGTGCTAGTCCCCTACATACAGAAAAGGTAATAAGGGATCGGGGAACCACAGTAGATAGCAATCTCTCCTTCGATACCCATAATGACAAGGTGGTTAGAATATCCTTCTACATGGCCCCCCTAATCTCTAATGGGTTTGCATCCAGATCAAAGGAGGCCATTGTGACTCTCTACTCATGACTTATTAGACCCATTAAAGAATACAACGCCTCATTTGGGATATACCTTACAAGACAACTGCAACAGCTTGGAAGACCACAACAGTACCACACCTAGAGGATTACTGACCTCAGACAGATGTCCTATGCAGCCCAACCTAAGAAACTCCAGCTGTACTCCATTGCATACCGAATACCCACAGGTGATCTCTGCTTGACATACAAGGCCCATGTCCAACCTAGTATTGCTGGATATGCGCAACCTAAACAGAGGCCCCTGAGAGCCACATGCTCTAGGGATATACACCTAACCACAATGATGACTAGGACTTGCTGGATGGATAGATTCCTGACCCGGACACTCCCCATGCTTTGAAACATGATTCCAATGTACATCAGTCAGGGCCTCTCACTAGCACTCTTCAAGTGAAACCTTGACATGTGGATGGGAAACAGACATATACCCCGGGGATCAATGCAGTGGCTCTGCTGGACAGAGGCACAGGGAACTAATGGCTCTGCCATTCAGAGGCACAGCGAACCAACCTATGGGGGTGGCGAAAGCCAACACACTCTAGCTTGGCTTATAAATACCCTCGGTAAGACAGCCTAGTGCCTACCTTTGCACATATTACATGTCTTATGTGCATGGATAGTTAACTAGTTCTTCCATTTTACTTTACTATCATGCTGATAAACTGTCGGGTGACTAAAAGACATATGTATCCTGTTATTGTGTATTGTAAATGCCAATAGACATAACTAATGTTTGCCTAACATAACAATAATGCTATGTAGCTTGTAATACATATCTGCCTACAATACTGTACATTACGCAGTTATTTGGCACAATATCCCACAATGCAAATCATAATTGTACAGTGGCCCAACCTTCGACATGTTATTCTCAGTAATACACCCATACATATGGCTACCATTACAATATATCAACATATACTATCCCCTGTTATAGCACATACTTGTTGGACCAACTCTGCCACTGACAGTGGCTGGTGAGGAATATTTCTGTTCAAAGCCCTTATATAGCATCCCTTGTGGTGTATGCGGTGTTTGCCTTGTGACCTACAGCAGTACACACAAATACTACAAGCATTACTATGCCCAACAATACATCACTACAAGATAACTGTTTCCAGTATATGGATTGCGTGCACTTTAAATACTACAGAAAAGGTACTAAATACACAGACATACTGACTGTTCTACATACCTTATTAGTAACCTGAGGTGTTGTTAACTGTTGATTCAATCCTTTTCAGTTTGTGTTTCAATCTTCTTTGTAATGCTCTGCTGGTATATACGGATGGTTTTAATGTGTGATAACCCATCCTTTTCTAGTTAAATATCGGTAATATGTGGTATCCTGACCACCAATTGGTGTTCCAAAGTAGTTAATTAGATGCACATCATCTGTGCAGCTACTCCATTAGCTGATACCATGGCAACAGTGATGTATAACTGAGTACTCCTTCTGGGCATTGTCCGTTTGCCTTACTTTTGAGGAAAACAGCCTGGATGTGTTGTTTGTGATATATTTCAACAGCTATATGGAGACAGACAGAGATATATTAGCTTCATGACTCCCGTGGATTGTGTGTAATGGCTAGACAATTTTGTTCTATATGTGAGTACAGCTGTTATATTTCAGAACATTCCTACTTATGCAGGGTTTGTTTGTACCTGATACTTCTGCAGATGTTTAAGTCTGGCAAGGATGTTTGGGCAGCTCAAGGCTGTATGGCTATGCATGAACTGTTATGTGGTTTACAGTGTGCTCACCAGACATCCTTGATTTGGTGTACAAGTGTAACATACTGTGCTGCTTCATAGTAATTGCTAACACATCCCAGTGTACACACAACCCTCTGAAATGGGATTAGTGCAAACAAACCCTGTAACATCAGCAGCTGTTCCATTGAATAACAGCAGCTATTTTTCATAGAGTCATGTTAGTGTGTCTCTGACAAGGTATGTTAAGGCTTCTGCAGATGTACAGTGAGTGAATGATTTGTGATGTTATTACAGTTTGTATTGTAATTTGTCTGGGTGTGGGGGTGATGTTGGTGGGTGTGCCTAGCAGATGCAGGTGTGTAGGAACTGCTTTTATACATAATCGATATGTGCGTGAGGGTTCCTTCCCTATTTGAACACCTATCCTTTAATGGACTAATACTATGGTAATTGCAGGCTGATTCATTAAGGCACTGTTATGTGGTTCTTGTATAGCATGCAGGTGATGTTAGTCCTTGAATCCCTTCAGAAATACATCAGAATGTAATAAAGTGTTGCTACATGAAAGCTGTGCATTTCTGTCATAGGTATTTGCAGTCATCATAGTTGTGTTGGTGACTGACCCTCTTTAGCTAGGGTTGCCACCTTTTCATATGGCCATAGTGGGACATTTTCAGGACACACATTAGAATTTACAGGCCAACACAAACCCATGGTCAGTGCAAGGGATAGAATTTTCCTTTCTTGCCTAAATATAAGCTTATTCTTGTAGCAGTTTAGCTGCTTATCCTGTTTATTGTAACATGCAGGTATTTTAGATACAGAGAGAAATATTGTATGCAACTATTACAGTACATATGGGACATAATTCTGTCCTACAATCCCAGGACATTTGCCACATTTAGTATATTTGGTCAGGACACAACTGACCAGAGAGGGACTGTCCCTCGCAAAGTGGAACAGATGGTAACACTATCATTGGTTCATGTCCATAGCACATATTTGTAATAGTGTATAGGCATATACTCTCCATATCCTTTGTTCATAAAGGTTGGTAGTGGTGGAATGTTTGATTGCTATGGCTCATGTTATACACATATATGAATACTTCAACCGCTGTATACAAGATACCTACAGAATCCTGAAACCACACAGTTCTGATGCACACAGTTCCGGGCTCAGACTCCCATACCCCACATTACCAACAGCAATAGTAACTTGCGAAAGTAACAAGAACATGGAACACACACACGCACACACAGACACACTGCTACCCACCACCTACACTACGTATGAGCAGGTGGCCAAGCCCCCCTACACCCCCCATGTAGGTGTCTGTGCCCTCTACACCCCCCTACCTTAATATTCTACCTCCTAGATTGTGCAAACAGATGCACAAAGCTAACCCGCATTACAGTCCCCCAAGAACACACACCACACCCAGAACACACACTTACACACACTGCAGCCCTAAGAAACACACTTACACACAGTAACCTACCTGAACCGCAATACCAGAAGCACTGACTAACTGTCCCTTAACATTGTGATTTTATACCTCACGCATCTGGTGTTTCGGTACTGTGTTCTTTCGGACCTTAAGCCTCGGGATTACGTGCGTCGGTATGTAAAGCAGTCGGTATATGGTAGGTATCCCATTTATATGTACCTCCATGGTTATGTAGATGTTGTTAATCTATCTATATATCTACACATATAAGTATATCCCCATACATCGACATATATCTCTTTCTCTCTCTGTCTCTCTCTCTCTCTATATATATATATATATATATATATATATATATAATGATGTATATATATATATATATATATATATATATATATATATATATATATATATATATATATATATATAAAACATACACCTTTCAATGGGTACATGCCGGTTTATCCTATTTCAACACATTCCTACCTTTTGTGTTTTATCCTGTCAGTATACACGACTGCCATTTGTACATCTCAGGTAGCTTAGTGGTACATTATTGTGAAGATTGTGCACATGGTTGCGTGTTCTAATCCTGGCAGTTATATCTTACCTCTCAGAGCAGGCACTGGTAGTGCAAGGGTGATTAACACACATTTCAGCGGTTGTGTGTTCCACATGTTTATTATTCTGTGGAGAACTACCTATATATGCAAGCTGTGTTTAAGGTATACTGTGTAACATGTAAACATCTGAGAAGATTCCTGTCAGGGATACTCCCCATTATTTGGAACTACATCCCTGATTACATTATACAAAACCCCTCACTAGCACTCCAGGGAATCCTTGCAGAGTGGGTGGGGAACAGTGGATACACCCTAGGGATCCCGCAATTGGCTCTGGTCCACAGAGGGACAGTTAGTTAATCGATGGGGTGGCGACAGCAGACACTTTTTGCCTATGCTTATGAATGGCTTCGGCAGTTGGGCATGTACCTACCTATGTATCTATGAACCTCTACATATAGTATGGACCCATGTTGATAGCTTAATTTACTGTTCAGGTATTGACTTATCTTATGCCAATGGCAGTTGTGTGTACAATAGTTGAGGGCTACCTATGTAGGATGTACACAGTAGACCACCTATACATGACAATTTAAAGGTGGTCGTGTGTGTGTGTGTGTGTGCCATCCATGTTTGCTGTGTGTGCAAGTGGAGAAGGGTGTCAGTCCATGAGTGCCTGCACTGTCAGTGTGTGTGCTATACGTTCCCTCCTTGCCAAGGCATGGTCATACTGGGCGCGCCTCCATCTGCCTACTGGGGTAAGCACAGGGTGATCATAGTCTGAGTCCCTCTGTGCCTGTGGGTCCCTTGGCAATGGTGGTGGGCTGTGAGGGCCTTTACCATTCTGTCCCTGCTGCAGCTGTTTCCGCAGGATCATATAGTGTAGCATGTCACATACTATGAAGATGTGGACACATGTGCCTGGAGAGCACTGCAAGGCTCCACCAGATATGTCCAAGCAATGGAACCATGATTTCAGCATCCCAAACCCATGCTCTATGATGATTCTGGTTTCTGCGTGTGCCTCATTATGGCATTCTT
This sequence comes from Protopterus annectens, assembly GCF_019279795.1. Lineage (NCBI taxonomy): Eukaryota > Metazoa > Chordata > Ceratodontiformes > Protopteridae > Protopterus > Protopterus annectens. Next base: position 768,297,829 of record NC_056729.1, read on the forward strand.
GCGTGACTGTGTGTGCATTTCTGATGGGAGTCATCATCCACGGTTCCAGTACATAGCCAGCATCCCCCACCAGGTGGCCATATGGAATGTCACCCTGGCAAATACCTGATACAGCTGTGAGGCATGCCAGATGTGGGAGTCGTGATAGCTTCCAGGGCTGCCAGCCCACACATCCATGATAATGCCCTGGGCATTGCACATGACCTGGCAGTTGATGGAGGGTTATCCCTTGTGGTTTATGTAGTGCCTACCCTGCTCACCGGGTGGTGACTTGATGTGTATGTGCATGCAGTCTATTGCACCCAGTACCTCAGGGTAGTCTGCCACATGGTGGAAGAGACACATATTGCTGGGCAACTCCTCCTGCATTCGGGGGAAGTATATGTGCTCATTGGCATGTGGTAACATGGCATCCAGGAACTGGTGGAGTATCCTGGATGCTGATGCCTGTGAGATCCCCATGATATCCCCAGATGGCCTTTGGAAGGTACCTGAGGCTAGTATTCTCAAGCTTACACATACCTTTGTGTCCACTGGGATGGGTTCCCCTCTGTTACTTCTGGCTCTGAGACATGGCCGGCACAGCCCAATAAATTGCTGTATGATGTCCCTGTCCACTCTGTAATGCTCTATTATCTCCAGATCATGTAGCCCTTGGTAGGTTACCCTGGATCTGAACACTCTTCTCCTCCTCCGGTGCCTGGGATGGTTGTCAGCATCATCCTCCACACCACCATCAGTCTCCAACACATGCTGGGAATCAAAGCTATGGCAGCCCCTAACATGTACATATTAAAAGTTCCCCATCTGTATACACCAATGGTGCAGAGTGTCTGGGAATACACAAGTGTGTGTAGGGCTTTCACACCTCATACTACTGTGCAATGGATGATGCTGGTGTAATTGGGTGTGTTTGTGCTATTCCAGCTGCAGGGTATCTTAATTATTGGTTTTACAGCAGGTACTGCTATTGTGGGGCCTTTGGTGTTGACTTACACTTGGCTGCCATGATTCATCTATTGCCCTTTACTTCAATTTTCAACCCGATTCTCTGCCAATTGTCAAGCATGCATCCAGCTGCCGGCTTTCTTGTTTTGTACTTTCACAACCTAGGATTGTGTTGGGAAATGTGTTATGTAGCTGATCTACTGCAAGTTTGCTTTGTTCTGCTGTGACAGTTCTCTTTTCTTTGCTGTACGGCACCTCCCCTTTCCTGTTCTGCAGTTAGCTGCTAGCAGCCTTGTTAGCTGTTGTCTATGGCCCACTGTGAGTTCCTAGGTGTTAATTACTCATTTGTACTCCAATTACCATGCTGCAGCATTTCCTTATTGTCTTCCCGTATCCTTCCTGTTTCAGCTGTGGTGCGCGCCGCTCACAGCCGTTTACCGGGTTTCATGCGTGTTTTCATCCACGTTCACATGAACTTTCGGTTACCTTGTGTGCTCTCAGATAAGTAAAGCTATGGCTACTTCCACACCCCTACCCTGTGGCTTTGCTTAGCAACAGGCAACCCGGATTAGCAATGATCCAATGTGCTTACAGCTATGGTGGCTCACCCCTCTCTTGATGTCATGTTTACCTCCAGGCCACTCCTCGGTGTTGTACCGCTACGCCATGTGGTACATCCTTACACCGGTGGGGCATTTGCGATTCAGTATTACTTAACTCATTTGCATGGCATTGACTACTAATTCCTAGTTACCGCACAGAAAACTGTCACAGACCCTTAGCAACCCTTGAGCTATGGTTGTGGTGTAGCATGCATGCCATTGACTATTATGGGGATATCATGAATTGTGTTTCATTGCAGTTTTATGACATCTAAATATATTTTCCTTGTGATCCCATTTGTGCACAGATGCACTGCGGTTTTACTTTGCGTTAGTGTGGCCATGACATTAAATGTTATTTTTTATATGTTGTGCATGTTTTTTTATGCCATTGGCTATATATTCAGCCATTGGCATATATTAACATTATAATACATAAGTTTGGTCCGCTTTCATAGCTCCGATTTTATGTTTGACAAAATGTAAACCGTTTTTTTTTTTTTTGGTTTACATTTCTTCTAGCTTACGCTACACCTGCACCACTTCATGAATCGCTATATACCTTCATTTGCATGCTACACTGCTGTGCTTGGGGTAATTAGCATACATGTGCCAGGAGCTGTGCAGCTCTGGCGTACGCTGGTAGTGCACGTGGAAACAGCTTGTACCTGAATCGCTCGGCGGCCATATTTTGCGCTAGATTGCCGACGCTACTCCGGCGCCTGGCGCAAGCTTCATGAATCCCGGGGTAGGTTTATAATGGTCAAGACAATCAATTGCTTAGTACGAGGCTATGGACTTATAAGCTTAGTTCCATCATTATGGGCAACTGAAATTTTGTTGTAATGAAAAATCTACTTTGAAATTGCCATACAGTTAAGTAGGGTGTGGAAATTTCTTGCAGCTGTATGCTTCTATTATTCCAAACATAAGGTAATAATTGAAAAAGGAAATCAAGTTTATCATTTGAAGCTAAAGTTTTCCTCATACCTTGAGTCTTGTAGTTAATAATTTCATTTTATCAGTGAATAAGCAGCACATACCAATGTAGGGTCAGCCTCAGAAGAAAGAAAATCCCAAATAACTGTTCTGCAGGATATCACCAGTCCAAGTGATGTAGTTTTACTACCATGGCTTTATACTTGAGGCAAAAAACTCACCATCCAGAAAAACATTTTCCAATAAAATAAGAGGTAAACTAGCTACTGAACCACATTTTACCACAAGTTATTTAAATATGGCAGTGGGAGTAGCTTGCAATGTTTTTCCCAATTTGTTAACTTGCAGAAGTGCACACCTGCAACAGTTTGCAGTAAAGTATAACTGTAACTGGACATGAATAAAGTCTATGATTTCCAAACAGAAACTGGCACTATCAAAGTACTGGACATGCTTGGCAGTGTAGCTGTTCAGCAAGCAACTGTGCCATACTGACATTCATGGTAATTTCTGTAGCACCTTTATCACATTTTCTTAATAAGCTTTATAATAAAAATGTCATGGCAACTGATGCAATACTGGGTTGGGTGAGCTAAGTACAGGCTTGCATGTTTATTTATAACTGAATAAAATGCACTGGAACTCATGGTTTTCCATCAGTGCACTCACTAGCAAACCTGTCATAGTGACTGAAGGGTGTTTAATTTGGGCAAGCAAAGAAAACACTTGGCTGTGTAAAAGTGCATTGCACTACAAGTGTTTTTTTAAGACTATCCATTATGCATTTGACTCCCCTTGTTTTTTTTTTTTATTCTTCAGATGGCCCTGGCTGGAATGATGAACCATGGTACCACAATAGACAGGAGACCAGCACACTCCTTTTCACATCAACAGGGACAGGTTGTCTATGTTGTCACTGCCATAGGAAGCTTTATGAAGGGAAGTCAAGAAATGAAGGACCAACAACACTAACCTGTGCTATTAGTATAAATGGCACATAGGTTCAAAGGTTCGTAGGTAGGTAGTAGGCTATTAGCCCTAAGGACTATATAAGCCTAGCCAAAAAGTACCCTGGCTTTCGCCACCCAGAAAAATTATTTTTCTGTGCCCCCGTCAAGTAGAGCCACAGAAGTGATCCCTGGGGAGAATTTCCTATTTCCCATCCAGTCATCAAAATTTTTCTTGAAGAGTGCTAATGAGGAGCTTTGTTTGATATAGCTAGGTAGTTTGTTCCAGAGTATGGGAAGTCTCTAGGACAGGAATCTATCCCTCCAGCATGTTCTATTTATTGTGGTGACAAGGTTTAGGTCCCTAGCTCAGAGGGATTGGGATTTCTTTAAGTACAGCATGTCCAACAGCCCTGGGTTTGACATAGCTTTGTATGTTAGACAGAGATTGCCTCTGAGTAGGCGATATGCGACGGAGTAAAGCTGGAGATTTTTGAGATGGTCTGCATAGGGCATCTGTTTGAGGCTGGTAATCTTCTTTGTGAAGTATTTCTTTGGCCTTTCCAGTTGTTGTAGATGTCTTGTGAGGTACATACCAAAAGGGGCGTTGTACTCTATAATGGGTCTAATGAATGATGAGTAGAGGGGAACAATAACCTCTTTTTTCCTGGATGAGACACTTTTTGTGATGAGGTGTGCCATGTAGAAGGATTTCCTGATTACTGTGGCGATGTGATTATCAAAGGAGAGACTACTGTCCACCTGTGTCCCAAGGTCTCTTATCACATTTTCGGTGTTAAGTTTACTACCGCCTGTGTGGTATTTCATGGGTACAGAGTTTTTACCAAAGGGGATAATGCACTTTTTGGCATTGAGCTTGAGGCCATGGCTTTGACACCAGGCATCTGTCTCAGTGAGGCCCTTTTGTAGTATGTCCACATCGTTAGGAGTTTCAATTATGGCTCCTAGTTTGCAGTCATCTGTGAACTCCATTAGCCAAAGACATTCTATGTTAGCTTGTACTTCAGAGAAGTAGATACCAAACAGGAGAGGACCCAGGACTGAACCTTGTGCTACTCCAATTGTCACTGGTCTGAAGTCAGATTTGGAGTCTGCTACTTTCACAGTGTGGGTTCTGTCAGTGAGTCACTTGGCAGCCCATCTTGTGACATAGGGATTTATACCTAGTTTAGTGAGTTTATCTATAATTCCAGAGTGGGGGATGGTGTCGAAAGCCTTGGCGAGATCTAGATAGGCTGTGTGAACCACCTTACCCTTGTCTAGGGCTTTGGTGACTGCTTCAAAGAAGTCTATCAGGTTTAGGAGACATGATCTGCCTTTTACAACCCAAACTGGGGGGGTTCAGAGTTTGGAGATTACCAATGTCTTTGTTTATAAGTTCCATGATGTTCCATGGCCTTGCAGACCAGGCTCATCAGGCTAATGGGGTGGTAGATCACAGGGTTTGTGGTTAATCCCCTTTGTGGAGTGGGATAACTGTCACTGTGCGCCATTCAGTCGGCACAAAGCCTGAGGTGAGGCTATGATTGAACATGGTACTTAGGTGGGGTGCCAGATTGTTCTGTAGTCTGTGTAGAATGCAGCCTGGGATGTTGTCTGGTCCCATGGATGCTGTGTTCTGGGCTTTGGAGAGTGTGTTTTTTACCTGTGCAGCTGTAATTACAGGAACTTTGCATTCTTCCGGTATAGAGATGGGCCTTTTAGAGGGTGAGAGGGGGGTAAAGTTAGCACTGAATCTATCTGCCAGGATGTTGGCAATATCAGTTGGTTCTGTATATTTAGTGCATTGTGCTCTAACTCATAGCAGATCTGAGTGTTGCCATTGAGATTCTTGACATAGCTATAGAATGCTTTGTGGTTGTCTTTAGAATCAGTGGAGATTTTGTTTTCATAACTAGCTTTGGAGGATTTTATGAGGGATCTCAGTTTCTTACTGAGGCTGACCAGGGGGTTCCTCCAATTATGGGATTTTACTCTTTTTTGCAACAGTTTCTTTCTTCTGTTGTAGAGTTTGTTTATGGCAAGGGACCACCAGATTGGCTTCATTTTTTGGAGGATAGCATTTTGGTTCTGTTAGGGATAGCACGATCCATACACTCGTGTAAGTGCTTATAAAGTGCAATTGTGTAGGATTCAGCAGTCCTACCTCTATTGTCTGTCTGCATGGGTGTCGTGAAGTTTGCCACTTCTGTCTTAAGAAGCATGAATTTGACTTTGGAGACATTTTTTATGGTAGTTTCCCTAATGAGGGGTGGGGGCAGGATGTGGATGTCTAGGGTGATTAGCTTGTGGTAGGATTTAACCAACGAGGAATTGACCTTTGATGTGGAACACCAGTCACCCATGTTGGTAATGACCAGGTCAAGGATATTGCTGCCCCTGGTGGAGGTGTGGGTAAATTGATCCAAGGTGCTGGAATTTATGAATTCCAGAAAATGTTGAGCAAAAGAGTTGGTACATGAGTAGTTTTCCTAGTTAATGGTGGAGTAGTTGAAATCGCCCATTATTAGGGTGACGGGTTGTACCCTAATATTTTCCAGTTTATCAAGAAATGAGGAGTGGGAATCCTGGGGCATGGTGGGGGATCTGTAGCAAGCTACAGTTTGGATTGCGGTCTTGCCCAGAGTTAGTTGCACTTGGATAATCTCGGAAGCATTATGCTGAGCAACTAGCCTGGAGGTGTTGACATCCTTAATGAATATGGACACGCCTCCACTTTTAGTCTTTCAGTCCAGGTTAGGTGGCCGAAAGGTGTGGTATGAATTATAGCCTGGTAATGCAGGGGTGCTCTTTGGACCCTTGAACCAGGTCTCTGACACTGCACAGATGTCGATGTTCTCCATTTTAAGGAGTGCCTTGCGTGAGTGCATTTTGAGATTTAGACTTCTAGCATTAAGTAGCATTATCCTCAGATTTTGCTTGCTTGTACCTGTTACGGTGGTGAGTTTGGCATATGAACCTTGCCTAAAAAAGACACTATAGGGGTGGCAAGAGCCTTAGCCAATATCCGGAATCCCAAGGGCAACAGGTGCAGGCCATCTCTGGCAAAACATTGTCGTCTGTCGATCATGTCATCCCAGGAAGACAGATACCGGATCCCCTTAGAATGACACCAGAAGCTTAGTCAATTGTTGAAGTCAATCATTTTGTCCTTGTACTGCTGTATCATTCTGGGTGATGGCAGGATGCTACTCAGGGCTAGAGTCATACCTGTCTGGGCTACAAGATCGGAGAGCTCTTCCATGTCTCTTTTCATGTAGTCCAGGGATGTATGTCTCAGGTTGTTTACACCAACATGGACAATGTCAGAGTCATATTTGTACTTGTTGTGGAGTGACCTGAGTGCATGGGTTATGTGATGGATCCTGGCACCTGACATATATGCATATATGAATGTATATATTTCTGCCTGTTTTATTCTGCTATTACCTGTTTTTACTGTTTTTAATAGCTTGAATTGTTTATTGCACTTGCTTGTTTAAGTTTTGCTTAAAAGTTAAACAACAGGCTAATACACTCAAGTGTACTAGCTTTTGATAGCATTTAGTCGAAAAACACAGCATTTATTGTATTTTCTGCCTATCTGAAAAAAAACTTGAAAAAAAAAAAAATACTCTTGTTTTCCATACTTTTCTAATAGTTTGTTCCAGTGATCAGATTTTGCTGATCCCTGGGCTTTGTCTTGGTTCCTGTTTTCTCCATTTTCCTTGTTTGGTCAAGGGGTAGTTTCTTTACTCACTAGTGGGAGTAGGGAGTACTGAGCTGCCTGTTTGTCCTCAGAGGAGTGGTTTAAGGCAGTAACTTGTAGTTTATTGGCCATTTTGGGTCATTTCCTGTCTTTTCCAGCCCCCTGCTATAAAGCACGCATTAGCGCGATTTAGCGCGGAGTTGCCACTGTTGCAAACTAGGGCAGCGCCGGTTAAGTAGGTTTAAACTATTCAGGCTACCTAAAGTCCACTCTTCAAATTTTCCCTTAAAACTACCTCCCTCGAACTATACTACTGATCTAATCAGCGTATCCTATAACTAAAAAGATCCTCTCTACTTGACTCCAAGTAGACTATTCTCTATCTGTTAAACCTAGCACTTGCTCCTACAGTACTTATTACCTTGATACGGCACTCTTGTCATAGATAGTACCCCAAAAGGCAACCCCATTTCTCGGTCACCCACGTCCCCGGAATCTTTTTAAAGTTTTTTTGTCTATCCTTCTAGCATGTCGAGAGTCAGTTGCTAGTGTCCTCTCCTGCTCAGCTGGTGAACCTGGGAATATTGAGGCAATGTTACAATTGCCTCATGTACACAGACAACCCTCTCCTCCTCCCACAAAACACAAATACATGCGAGAGATGCAACTACGGCCAAACTGGAGGCTGAGCTCTCTCAACATAGGACTGGCAAGACCAGTCAGGAGGAGAAGGTTACGACACACACTATAGACCCAGTCTCACATAGTACCATTACAACCTCAAATCATACACATAAACACACAAAGACATACTCGAGGCTCTGATCAAAAATCTACCAAAACAGCAGAGGCCACCAAAGCAGACACCCAAACAACCACCACCTCAGAACACAACAACTGCAACACATAGACCTCACAGTCAGAGTGTCAAACAGTCACAGCCCTTAAGGCCAAACACAATGCCAGACACACTAGTCATTGGTGACTCCATAGTCAGACACACTGATGTTCCGCTCACCAGACTGAGTAAGGAGAAGGTCACAGTAAGCTGCCTGTCGGGTGCTAGAATCCGCCACATAACGCAAGCACTCAGGTCTCTCAACAGCAGGTACAAATATGACTCAGTCATTGTCCACGCTGGTGTGAACGACCTGAGACGTACCTCCTTGGACTACATGAAAAGAGACATTGAGGAGATCTCTGATTATGTAGCCCAGGCAGGTATGACCCTGACCTTGAGCAGTATCCTACCTTCACCAAGAATGATGCCACAATACAGAGATAAGATGATCAGCTTTAACAATTGGCTTAAACACTGGTGTCATTCAAAGGGGATCCAGTGTCTGTCTGCCTGGGATGACATGCTGGACAAGCCACGCTGCCATAAGGGATGGCTTGCACCTGTCACCCTGGGATTCGGATATTGGCAAAGGTTCTTGCCACCCCATAGTGCCTTTTTAGGCAAGGCTCAAATTCTAAACCTACCACCCTAGAACAAAAAAGGAAAAAAACTAAGGGTAATGCTGCTCAATGCCAGAAGTCTAAATCTCAAAATGCACGCACTTGAGGCCCTTCTCAGTATGGAGAACATCGATGTCTGTGCTGTGACAGAAACCTGGTTCAAGGCTCCTGAGAGCACCCCAGCGCTATCAGGTTTTATCTCATATCATGCGTTCTGGCCCCAAAATCCGGACAATACCAAGAAAGGAGGGGGGGTATCCATATTCATCAAGGACACCCACACCTCAAGACTGGTGGCAACGCATGATGCATCGGAGACCATCCAGGTGCAATTAACCATAGGCAAGACTGCTCTGCAAATTGTAGCATGTTACAGGCCACCCTCACAAACTCAGGAACCTCACATGGCCTTCCTGAAAACACTAGAGGGGATAAATGTATCACCAAACACCATCATACTAGGTGACTTCAATTACCCTAATATAGACTGGGAACACTACTCAAGCCCAAACACCCTAGCCCAAAAGTTCCTGGAATTCATAAACTCAAATGCCATGGAACAACTAGTCACCATCCCACAAGAGGAGATAACATACTTGATCTCATCATCACGAACATGGGAGCACAATGTTCAACACCGAAGTATACCCCTCACTGGTGAGATCAGATCACAAACTAATCTCGCTGGAGGTCCTCATCCCACCCCACCTGAAATAAAAAGACCACAGTAAAGAACTTCTCAAGCCGACTTCACACTTCTAAAGACTAGTGTGGTCTCCTTTAAGGCCCCGAGCCGCGGAAAACAGTACTCAAGCCGCTGAATCACTTACAAATGCCTTCTACCAGCACCTGCAGGACTGCATGGATAAGGCAATCCCAAGCAAAACAAAGACTCTTTGTACCAAAGGCAAGCGTCCAGTCTGGTGGACCCCAGCCATAAACAAACTCTACAACAAAAGGAGGAAGCTACTACAAGATAGAGCAAAATCCTTAAAAGGTAAGACACCCTTGATCACTATAAGTAAAAACTAAGAGCTCTCATAAAATCATCCAAAGCAAATTTGAGAGAAAAATAGCTAAAGACTCAAAAGACAATCATAAGGCCTTCTTTAGCTATGTTAGAAACCTGGGAGGAAACTCCCAGATATGCTCAGAACTAGTTCAAAATGATGTGAAGATTACTGATCCTACAGACATTGCCAACATACTGGCTGACAGGTTCAGTGCAAACTTCTCCCCTCCCCAAAGGAGAGATATCTATACCAAACGATTGCAGCCCCCAAACATCTCCAGCGCCCAAGTGAGAACTGCTCTCTCCAAAGCAAAAACACAGCATCCATGGGACCTGATGGTGTCCCCGGCTGTGTGCTCCACGAACTCAATGAGGAATTAAACCCACAGCTAGGACAGCTGTTTAATCAAAGTCTTACCTCTGGATCGCACCCAGGAGTGGCACTGCAACTGTGGTCCCACTTCACAAAGGCGGTGCCTCCACCGACCCTGGAAATTACCGCCCATTAGCTTGACAAGCCTTATCTGCAAAGCCATGGAGAGGATCATAATGGACCTCATAAATAAAGACATAGGAATTTGCAGACTTTGGATCCAACCCAGTTTGGCTTTGTCAAAGGCAGATCATGCCTTTTAAACTTGGTTGACTTTTTGAAACAGTCACCAAAGCCATTGATGAGGGACAGGCAGTCCATACAGCCTACCTCGATCTGGCTAAGGCCTTCGATACAATACCCCACTCGGGTATCATTGAAAAACTCATCAGCTTAAATGTTAACCCATACATCACAAGATGGGTTGCAAACTGGCTGAGTGACAGAACCCACAGGGTCAGAGTTGCTGGCGCCATGTCAGACTCAAAGCCTGTCACAAGTGGTGTCCCACAGGGCTCAGTCCTGGGCCCACTCTTGTTTGGCATCTACTTTTCCGAAGTACAAGCAAACACAGGAGGGTTATGGCTGACAAAGTTTGCAGATGACTGCAAACTGGGCCATAGTAGAAAACACATCTGACACAGATATCCTTCAGAAGGGTCTCACAGAAACGGATAACTGGTGCCAGAGCCACGGCCTAAAGTTAAATGCCAAAAAATGCATAGTCATACCCTTCGGGAAAAACAAGGTTACCCCTAGCTACCAAATAGGTGGCAATCCACTGAGCACAGAAGAAGTTATCAGGGACCTGGGGACCCAGGTTGATAGTAGTCTGTCATTCGACACCCATGTAGCTAAAGTAGTTAGGAAGACCTTCTACATTGCCCACCTTATCATGAAGGGATTCTCATCTAGATCAAGAGAGGTCATAGTCTCCCTTTACTCATCACTCATCAGACCAATGATTGAGTACAATGCCCCATTCAGAATATATCTGACCCGACACTTGCAGCAGCTGGAGAGGCCACAAAAGTTCCTCACCAAAAGGATAAAGGGTCTCAAAAATCTGTCCTATGCTGCCCGACTGAAAGAACTCCAGCTCTATTCAGTCGCATACGGCTAGCTCAGAGGTGACCTTTGCCTAACATACAAGGCCATGTCAAACCCAGATTTGATGAATATGCTTCACCTCAAAAAATCTAGATCCATCAGAGCCACAAGGGCGGGAGACTTAAACCTCGACACGGCTATTAATAGGACGTGCTGCAGGGATAGATTCATCACCCAAAGACTCCCTATGCTGTGGAACAAAATCCCGGTACATGTGAGGCAGAGCACCTCGCTGGCCTTGTTCAAGAGAAATCTTGACCAATGGATGGGAGATCGCAGATATACCCCAGGGATTACCTCAGTGTCACTGCTCGACAGAGGCACAGCAAAATAATGGGTATAGTTCCCCATACTAAAGGGGTGGCGTAAGCCACAAAACGATGGGCTAGGCTTGTAAATGCCCTTGGGCAGATAGCCTAGTATGAACCTATGAACCTATATATATATATATATATATATATATATATATATATATATATATATATATATCAGTTGTCAGACATATATATGCATATGCTGCTGTATACATCCATATGACTGAGGACAGTATAGTGATAGTTTTATAAGGTTATCATTCCCTATACATTTTGAATAATGGGTAAGTTGTTCACTGGTAGGATTAAGCACTGGTCTTGCATAGTGGGAATTGTGCCACTAAATGATAGTAGTCTTGAATTTATGTATGTGTTATCAATGTTAAGTGTTTGCTTTGAATGTGTAGATTACAATCATCATTTAAAAAATATTTCATTGTCTGGCAATATTTATCAAAACTGTGACTGTGTATAATACTGTATTTCTGACAGCATGAGTTATATCATAGTTGTAATGCTGCCAGCAGCATATTAAGTAGTCCAGAAGTATAGGAAAATACTGATAATATGGCACCATTGTATAGCTTCTTCAGTAAATACCAATAATGTGTACTAAAAGCACAGACACATCACAATGCTATTAGAGGCACAGTTCTAATCAGTACTGACTTTGGACCACTAGAAATGACCTCAGTAGTTCATTCTGACACTTGAGTTGTGGAAGATACTCAACATAACAGCAGATGACTGCCCTCATTTATGTCCCCCAATCATTTCTTACAAATGAGCAGGCACAGCTGTTAATTCAAATCAAGGAAAGGCTACAGGAAGCAACTTAATGGGCAGGGTTGTATTATGACTAGGCGAACTCTGAGCATGGTTCCAGTAAATAACTTGTCATACAGTACTCCGCATGCTAAAGAGACTTCCAGCAGGAGTCTTCCTCTGCAGAATACATGCTAGAGCTACTTTGAGAAAGAGAGCTAATTTAAGACATTTTATTGACAGTATACACTTTCTCACACAGCTGTGTGCTATCTCAATAACACATATACAAGGCCAAATCATTCCAATAGGAAAGAGCAGAAGATTTCATTATTTCACACATTTAATTTCCTGACCCAGCAGATAATCACTTGTGAAAAGCATAAACATTAAAACTTGCTAAGCTAGCACTCTGCCAGGGTCAAAGATCAGCTTTGCTTCAAGCCACACTGCAGTTTCAAAACTACTTACATTTATAGATGAATTAACTCTTACTATTATATGATAAATAGAATAAAATGCATTATATACTACTTTGCTTTTTAAACTAGCATTTCTCATGTATTCAAATACTCATTTTTCTAACATTTTCCCCCCTATTAATACTTTTTATTCTATTTTGAAGTATGCATAGTGTCATTTCATCTACTAGCCTTTTCCACTTCGGATTTTCAGCTAGGTGAGTCATTCAATCTATACTTCACAAAAAATGTCATCTGAGATCAATCTTTCAATCTCAATATCTTGGTACAAAGTTTCAGTAACAGATACATCAATAAAATCTTTGACTAATCTTTTCATGCAGGGAATTCCACAGCAAACACATGCTCTTATTAGGAGTATACCCACACAAATGGCAATCAGAATATTCATTAGGATGGAACCCCACCCCCCAAACAGATTCTGGAAAAAGTCCGTCAGTGGGTTTGGGTCTGGTTCAGTCATGGCTGATACTTGCTGAATTACCTCTAGGTGGCTATTGATCTCATGACGATTGTCAGGAATATAAACACAGCATTCTTCTTTGATAAGCACGCACGTACCACCTCTCGCCGCTAGGGTGAAGTCAAGAGCCATTCGATTTTGTAGCACAACAGTTCTCATTGCATTCAGTTCATCAGTCACCAGTTCTAGGGCGGAAAAAGTTGCATTACACATTACTTCGAGAAGTTTCGACAACTTCCTCAGCTCCCAGATCGATTTGACTGCTCCATAGGCTGGGAATATTCCTGCCCAAGATATAACACTGTCACTTAAGTCCATATGAGCCAATTCGCTTTTGTCTTTTACTGGATTGTGGTCTTTCCAGCCAGCTTCGATCTTTCCAACTGGATTCACAGGTTTTTCAACTGGACCTTCGGGTTTTCGGGCTGCTTCTCTCACATTTCGTATCTTACCCAAAGGTAATTCTGCAGTATGTCTTATTGTCCAAACCAAATAACCCAAAAAACAACTGCCGGACCAATTCTCACGTAACCATTTATATGCCTCTGTCCCACAAATAAAATAACAGTTTTCTACTTTAGTACTAATACGCATCAGCCCTGCATGAATCATTTTCTGATCTCTAACTGACAATTGTTTAAACAAAACTGGATTTTTGCAAATGTCATTCATAGTTGTTTTCAATGAGTTTAAATACGATTCATAATTAGTATTGCAAAAAGTATTGCCATTACCATTCTTAATATAACATCGGTAAGATATGGTTATATTACAATTGCTCCAGCCCACCTGGAGGGTTTCATTTTTATAGAAACATACAACTCCTTTTTGTGTGACAGGCAAAAGTAAAGCTATTTTGTCCTGTGATCTCACAGTTCCTGTATCGAAAAGTAAATTCTCCCAAGTCTCATTTATCCCCAAAGGGACAGAGGACATTATCAGTCCTCCATATGCTGTTGGTATGGCTGTACAAACCCAGCAATTTGAAATGTTCATAGTCTCTGCATATACACGTTTCATGGCTAGGTATGTGTTAAAATTTGGATGCCAGTCTATAGACGTTTCATCACGCCTTCCCACTTTCACTTGTGTGGTTGTGTGTAGGATAAACCACAACAAGAGGAAAATTGTCACAATTACAGTCAATAAATGTACACTCAACAAAATGATTATGCAACATCTCTGGGGTTGATCTAAATTTCTATTCGCTTTGTTTTTGGCCATCTCGGTCTGGTTGTGTATCAGTCACAAAGTTTTTATCAAGTTGAAAGTTCTTTACCAGTTTACAATGCGTCAAATGAACCCAGGGCGTCCTCTCGGCCACTCTAACTGCAGTAGGCATTGCCAACAGAACCTGGTATGGTCCCTCCCACTTTGGACTCGCCCAATTCTTCCTTTTCGTTACTTTCACCCAAACGTATGTCCCAGGAGCCAAGACTGCTTCCACCGATCTGGTCTGTTCCTTATCTGAAAAAGAGTTAAACTGCAAAACATATTTATTTGTTAACAGCTTCCTCATATAACTAGCCAATGAACTGTCAGCCTCTTGCTCTGCAGGCATGAGAGCTTTCCACTGAGGCACATAATATGCTCTCCCAAAAACATTTCAAAGGGAGTCACACCCTTTACATTTGGAACCATTCTCATACTCAGCAGTGCTAAAAGCAGACAGTATATTCAATTCTTTTGGGTTTCCTCTACTAGCTTCCTAAGCTTACATTTTAGGGTACCATTGTACCTTTCCACCAGTCCTGATGACTGTGGGTGGTAGGCACAATGGTTCTTTAAGGCGATACCAAAAAATCTACCAAGTTGGTGGATTGTCTGGTTTACAAAATGTGTGCCATTGTCACTATAAATCCTTTCTGGAATGCCAAATCTAGGGATTACTTCTTTTATCAGGGCTTTCGCCACTGTTGCTGCATCTGGGTTTTTGGTTGGAAAAGCTTCTACCCATTTAGAAAACATGTCTACAATAACTAAACAAAACTTTTTCCCTTCACATTTATTCAATTCTATGAAATCCATACAAATAGTATGGAACGGGTATGGTGGTATAGGAAAACTTCCTTGCTTGGTTTTAAATGCTCCTTGTGCATGGTGCTTGTTACAAGTATGACAAGCTGCACAAAATTTTTTTGTGTAGTTTGTGTATCCATATGTTTGGAATATTCGATTTACTAACTGTACCATCCCCCCTGTTGAGACATGGCACTGCCCATGGCTCAACAAAGCTGCATATCTAAATAAATTAGACGGCAATATCAGTTTTCTTTCTTTGGAAATGTACAGTCCATTCTCAAAGATTGCACCTCGTTTCACCCATTTTTGTTTCTCTGCTTTTGTAGTAAGCATCTGCATTGTTTTTAACATGTCTAAATCTAAAATCTCAGAGGGTTGTAATTCCTCATTTAAAAGTAAAGTTTCTGAGTCTGAGGCTGCTTGCTTTGCAGCTGCATCAGCTTGTGCATTGCCTTTTGAAATCTTATCCTGCTGTTTTGTATGAGCTACACGTTTACAAATAGCTACTTTGGTAGGTAACTGAATAGATTCTAATAACTCCAAAATAAATTGCGCATGATTAATAGGTTTTCCACTGGATGTTATCATTCCTCTATTTTTCCATTGTTGTGCAAATACATGTACTGTAGAAAAAGCATACTGACTGTCAGTATATATGTTCATACACTTGTTTTTTGCTAAAGTACATGCCCTCATCAAAGCTATCAATTCTGCTGCTTGTGCAGATAAGTTGTGTGGTAAGGATTGAGCTTCTAAAATTTCAGTGTCTGTAACTACTGCATATCCTACCAGATTCTTCCCTGTAGGACACCTTCTGCATGAGCCGTCCACGTAATATGTCACCTCGGCATTATCCAAGGGCATATCTGTGAGATCTTGTCTAGGTAAAGCTAACTGTTCAATTTCCTGCAGGCAGCTGTGTGGTGTGCCATCCACAGGAGTTGGGAGTAGTGTTGATGGATTTAATGTCGTACATCGTTCAATTGTCATATGAGGTTGGCTCAGCAGTATAGTCATACACGAAAGATGTCTAGCAGGGGAAAGGTGTGCCACTTTTTCTTGCAGTAAAATTATTGCAACTGCATGAGGCACTCTCAGTGTGAGAGGGTGGAATAACACCACTGAGGCCGAAGCCTGTACTACCATTGCAGCTGCAACCACTGCTTGTACACAGTGAGGCAAAGATCGAGCCACTGGGTCTAACTGTGATGAATAATAGGCTATGGGGCGTTGCTTATCCCCATGTTGTTGTGTCAATACTGACGTCATATATCCTTGCTTACAATCTACAGTCTGAAAAAAACGTTTATGATAATTCGGAAGTCCTAAAGCTAATGAAGAAGCTATCAACTGCTTCAACCTGCAGAAAGTCGTTTCTGCTTTGGGTGTCCATTGTAAGATATCTTGTGCTGCCATTGGTGTCTTATATATCAAGTCAGTCAGTGGAGCAGATTCCAAAGCATAATTTGGTATCCAGCTCCGACAAAAATTAGCTGCACCCAAGAAAGACATAATTTCCTTCTTGGTTGCTGGTTTAGGTGCTTGCAAAATTGCTGTTTTTCTTTCCTCATCTAGTATTCTACCTTCATTGGATATTATATATCCCAAGTATCTAACTTGTTTTCTCCAAAGTTGTAACTTACTTTTGTTCACTTTGTGTCCTTGTGTTGCTAAAAATTTCAATAATGCTACAGTATCCTCCCTGCACTGTTGCTGGGTGGGGCTGCTAGCAAGATGTCATCTACGTAAAGCAGAATTTGACTACCTCCCGGTGGGGTAAACCCTGCCAGGTTGCCAGCCATTTCTTGTGCAAATATTGTTGGACTCTCACAATATCCCTGTGGTAGTGGAGTATATGTATACCTTTTACCCTGAAATGTAAATGCAAACCAATATTGACTATCAGGATGTATAGGTATTGAAAAGAAAGCATTGCTAATATCTACCACAGAGAAATATTTCTGTTGCGGTTCTAAATCGTTTGACAAGGTATTTGGGTCCGGCACCGTAGGTGCTCTAGGTATTACTGCATTATTGACAGCTTGTAAATCTTGTACCATCCGCCATTCCCTGTTTGCTTTTTTAACAGGAAATAGGGGTATATTACATGGTGAACCAGGAGATTCTACCAGTACTCCTTCTTTGAGTAATGCTGCTATTATAGGTTTAATTCCTATTTCTGCATCCTTTCTCAAAGGGTATTGTCTTTTCTGTGGTCTAAAACCTGACTTTGGGGTTATTGTAACTGGTCCTGCTGTTCGAATAAGTCCTACATCTGACTTGCCTGCTGACCAAAGAGTTGTTGGAATTTCACATAAGGCCTTTTCTTCTTCTTCTAATAAGAACGCTAATCAACTGTCCTCACTAGATTGCAAGTGTACAGCTGGATGTGTCTGTGTTAACCAATTCAGTTTTTGTTTTTGTGTCCCTTGTTCTGATAGTTCCAAATCAGTCTGTTTTTCCCATCTTGTTACTTTTTATCCTAAGTCTGCCCATTTGACACTTTTGTTCTTTGTCAAGCTGACATGTAGTAACCGATTTGATCTATACAATGCAAGGAATTCTTGAGGTAACGAACAGCTAACTACACTGCTCCCCTCAGTGTCCCAGTACAAAGTACGCAAAACCAATCTAGTTGCATGATTTTTAAACAATTCTTGCTCGTACTCTCTATCAGGTCCTGGTGTAGTACAGTAGTATAGAGTACAGTGTAACAAATGCTGTCGATCAGTGTCGAGGGAGGGGGCTTTACTGATGGCTGCGTTCATCAGTTCCTCGGTTACTGCCCCTGAACCAGTCGTGACTAGGTCCTGGCTGTATCAGTAAAAGGTTTCACCCTCCGATCGCACTACAAAGGTATCCATTTGTCTCTGTGCCTCCATACCTTGTACAGTTGGAACTACTGCTATGCCAAATATCTGCATAAGGTCCCTGCCCAATAGGTTTACTGAACACTTTGCAGAAACAACAATTTTACTTCTCTGGGTCATACCTGAAACAGGGTCAGTTATTGCTATATCATGGGAAAGTGGTTCCCTGTATAGCTGTCCATTTGCGGCTTTTACTAGTATATAATCAGGTGATTCTGAATGTTCTGGTAACTTGGAGGGGTGTATCAAAGTCCGTGACGCTCCTGAGTCACATAGGAATTTGACTTCCCTTCCCTCCACCAGAAGTGTAACTTCCGGTTCCGTATCTGTTAAGTAGAGCTCTAGGCTCAATAATGCTAAGTCCAAAATTTCACTTTCTTCATCCTCCATATCTGCTTGCACTTCCTCTACTCCTTCTATCACATTTACATTCATTTTCTGTTTATTAACTTTTCCTGATGATTTCTGACTTTCACATGATGTATCTTCACTATCATATAGTCAGTCCTCATCTCCCTTATGTTTTGTAATTACCTTTTTGTTTTGCCTACAATCCCTTGCTAGATGTCCCTTTTTCCCGCACTTGAAGCATTCACCTCTCTTTTTTCTCTCTTCAAAATCTTCTGATCATTTGTCAGACTGTTTGTTTCCCTGGGCATTCTTCTTGCCCTTTTTACCTGATTGTAACACAAATACTTCAGCTCCGTCTTCAGCAGTGAAGACTTGCGCCTTCTTTTTCTTTTTACTATTAAAATGTCTTTCAGCATGTCTAGCGTATTCGAGTAAGGCTTGTAGCCTCCCTGTTCGATGGTCTATCATATGCTTCGTAATGAAGCTACTAATAGGTGCAATGCAACCTTTCAAAAATGCATTTTTTAATTGTTGTTCATACGGGGAATCATTTGTTTGGTTCTCAGGAACCAACATACCGCTATGATTATTAAAACATTCTAATAATCTAGCATAATACCCATCTACTGTCTCATTTTCCTGTTGTATGCATTGATTAATGCAAGTCCAGTCTGCTCTAGGTTTCCATTTCTCAGAGATTCGGTCTGTCAGACCTTTTACTCTGTTGTCTAACTCTGCTTCACTATGTGGGAGTGGTCTAAGCTCTGCATTACGAGGATTCCAGGTGCCACAAATCATGTGCCAATCTGGACCTATAATTTGTCTTACTACTTTTTCTACTTCTTCCCCATTCAAGTGGTAACTCAACCTCATGCCTTGTAAATCTTCTAAAAATTTCGTAAAATTAACTTTCGGATGAGGGATTCCCTCTGTAGCCTTCCGGATATCTTCCGGTGTCCATGGTCTATATACTAAGAGTGTTGGGTCCTGCCCTTCCTGTCCCGCCTGAGGATTTGGAACTTCTATAAGTGGGCATATTTCTTCCTCACTCTCATCCTGTAGATTTCTCTCTATTTGATATGATTCTGTGTCCCTATGTGTTTTTCATGTTTGGGACCTAGTTTCAATAGGATCTCTAACAAATGGTTGTGGTCTTGCTGAAACTTCAGGATAACGCGGAGGCGGACCAGCCTGTCCACTCGCTTCATATCCTGAAAAGGGTAAGGGAGGGGGCAAGGGAGGAGGAGGAGGAGCTGTTGCTATTACCAAGTTATTATCCTCTTTGTCTAAAAATAATGTTCTTGAATTTTTCAGCTTTTGCTCGCTACGATTTGCTTCCTCAATCCACCTGTGTGCCTAAGGAATGCCTAATTGGCGTTGCTTTTTTGCCTGACCTCCCGCATCAGATTTAAGCTGTTTAAGGAGTTTAACTAGTGAAGTTTTATCTAGTTTACCATCAAATTCATATTTATTAACCCATTTTGTATAATACCTAACGTTATCAGAATGTTGTAATTGCATGTATTTTGCGTCTTCAGTTAGGGACGGATCTCACGATGTTTTAGTGTACTGATTACCCATGTCAAAGAAAATGTTACGTAACCCTTTTTTATCACATGATATCAAGTTCTCAGTTCCTGTTCACAGTTTATCTAGAATAACTGCCTACCTTATTCTGCTACCCTGATCTATGACCAAATACACAGTACTTCCTTTTGTCCCTGATCTGCAAAACAAATCTTGACAACAATATACTGTAACCTAGTCCCTGATCTAAAACAGAAAAAAGGCAAATTCTTCCTACCTGAGCTTCCGGTATTGAGAAAGTCCAAGTTCCGCTTCTCAGCCACAGATCAGAAAGTGGCCAGCCTCTTTACACGACAATTTAGTCGGAGGTCTTTTCACTCAAGAAGAACCATTTCAGTAACTTCTCCTGCGCAGTATACAACCACCGATACGCTCTGATCTGCGGCTTACCAAGGGAAATCCGGCTCAAAGGACCAAACTGTTAAATAAAATAAGATTTCAATACACAGGAGGTTCAGGATAAAAAGTTTACTAGTGTACACCAGGAGGCAAAAAACGTACAAGTACAGAATTTTGTCTGACATGAAACAGGAAGCACACAATTTTATATAGGTTTAACATTTAATCTATGCCCACCTTACTGACGTGATATGTCACAGGGCATCTACATCACTTTTAGCTTACAATCTGTTATTCATAAAGCTGTTGATGCTGTATATTTAAAAAACTTTTCCTCTAGATACAATACGGCCTTGCTATCCAGCTGGTCAGACATAATGTCTTCCTGTAAAGTTACTTCTTCAAGGTTTTCATATCAGTTCGAATACAATAGCAGCTTCAGTCTTTTAATACACGTCTTTGTTCTCTATTACACTTTCTCACACAGCTGCGTGCTATCTCAATAACACATATACAAGGCCAAATCATTCCAACAGGAAAGAGCAGAAGATTTCATTATTTCACACATTTAATTTCCTGACCCAGCAGATAATCACTTGTGAAAAGCATAAACATTAAAACTTGCTAAGCTAGCACTCTGCCAGGGTCAAAGATCAGCTTTGCTTCAAGCCACACTGCAGTTTCAAAACTACTTACATTTATACATGAATTAACTCTTACTATTATATGATTAATAGAATAAAATGCATTATATACTACTTTGCTTTTTAAACTAGCATTTCTCATGTATTCAAATACACATTTTTCTAACAGTTAGCTTCAATTATTTCACAATTTTAATGATATTTACAGATGCCCCAGCAAGCAAAATGTTGATTCCCTGCTGCAGAGCTGGGAAAATGATTGTCAAATCAAGTTAAATGCTAGCCTCACTCCAGTCTACATGGAGTAATAAGTATTAAAAGTGTTATAAATTTAACTCTATTAATTAATTATACTTAGTTGTTATAATGTGTTATTTAGTTATCAGTTGCTCATTCTGGATTTATTCATTTCATTTTTGTGAAGCTTTACTTGTTCAATATTTATAAGATGTTTAACTCCTTTATCTCCAGTGGATGTGTTTGATGTTGAGGTTTCTTAGCAGGTTATTTACAATCTGAATTTCTGGTGAGTGAAAGCATTAACTTATATTCAGTTTATTCAACTCAAGCATTTCACTGTGTCAGCCACACTTTATTAGTTTTTATACCAATCTAATGTGGCATGTGTAAGAAAGGTAATAATGATCCAAATAAATACATCCACATGATTAAAAAACAAATTAACAGATATATTGCACAGCAACAGTCAATATTAATAAATGAAAGCAGTAAATGACAATTTAGGGAAAATTACAGTAGAAAGCAGTTATCAACCTTGTTTTTCTGACGACACAGAATGAGATTAATTTCATTAATAGGATCATAGAACTCTAGAAATACTTATATCCACGGAATTCATTGCTAATCTCATAAATTCTTAATATGTAGCCCTTCATTGTCTACTAATGTCATACTCTCTGACATGTGAGTAACAATTTTGAGTATATTTTTTGACCATGAAGGAAGACTAGGATGTTGCCCCCCCCCCAAAAAAAAAAGCTAAAGAGTGTCACAGTCTCCAGGAGTCATGCCTGCATGAGACGAATCATTTATTACAAGACAACAGCCTTACAAAACAGTTTTACTGTAAAGGTGAAATCTCTGACCTTTACATATTTACTTGGAAATTTCGGCCCTAGAGAGTCCTGAGATTCAATGTCCAAAGCATTCAAATATCTATGATCATCCCAATCTAAAAACAAGCCACCTAGCATGGAAGGTCCATGCTATGTAATTTCATTTTGCTATAAGTGTAAAGGAAATAGATTCAGGGCTCCAAGAGACAATGACAGAAAGTGAAATTTATTTCCCACCATTTCAAAAACTTTTGCCTGCCTGTTTTGTAGTATAAAACATGAACACAACTTTTTTTTCCAACATAAACTCAGCTTTTTGCCATATCTTGTGTTAAACAAGTTCATGTGACCCAAGATGAAAAAAGAGCCTGAACATGTTACACCTATTGTCTCCAAAAAACTAAAATCCGTCAAAACATCAGCTTTCTTAAAACTATTTCCATTGAAGCCTTTTACACAAAGCGTTTGCCCACAGTAGCATTGTCACCTATAACAGATGAGTTTTGCCACATTCAGATAGACAACAAATAACTGAAAAACAAAGAGAAGTGCAGTTTTTCCAGGGATCAGTATCTTCTTTCTGCCATTCCATTTATATACATATTGAATATCATACTTTTCAGTATTAAAGTGTAACAGGGTGAAATAAAACAGACGGATGAACTCTCTCCCAGGGATTCATGAAGCCCGGCGCAAGGACGGCGGTAGGCTTGCGCCGACAGTGCAGCGTGAAGATGGCGCAGTAGTGCCAAATGCATATTAATGAAGGCGTGCTGCCGTCACAACCATGTGCACAGGAAAGGAGCGCAAGTGCATAGGGCATTTCGAAGTGCCGCACGGAGGCATAGAAATGGCAGCTGTCGACGTGCAACCTAAAATGCTTGCATATAACAAGTTGCAAGATAGTAATCACATCTGTCAGTGTCCGTGGATACTGAAACGTATGCAAAGCATGCAAGAAAGTTCCTACGAACACAAAGTGAAGAAACAAACACAAATGCATGGTAGGGAATAACGGGTCCCTATCCCGCGAACAAATGACATGGAAGACCGTGTGGCCATAGTCCAACGCAGTATAGATAGCTATACCAAGTGGAAGTGAAATGAATCATATGTTAGCGAGCTGCCAGTAGGTACGTCCAGCCCAATGGTGAGGGTCACCAGCTGACCCATAATGTGAGGGAAGGTGCACAGCTGGGCAGAAGTGTCCATAACAAAATACATGATAAATGTAGATATCTAGCAACCGTATGTCCGAATCATATCCCGCAAGGCATGTAATAGTCACATACAAAAGGTATGTCTGTATTTCACATACCAAATGTGATATGAAATAGATTAAGCATGTAAATGAAACAGAATGAGAATATAAACAGCTGCAACAATAAGGAAACACGTAGGCTGAAAGGAACAGCATAATCCGTACCGTCGACTGTGGGGACGTGTTGTCCAGTACAGTCAGATATGTGTACGGAATATATCCCATCCTGGACATAGGAAAAGGTGGCATCCTACCAATGAGTAGAGCAGGCTGCCAAATTCCGGAAATCAGTGGTACAAGCCAAACTTGTCAGGATGTGTCACAGTTGAACAGGTAGTACCCGGGTATACCAACCATGTAATGAAAGTTAAGAATGGGCGTGTACCTATGTGCGTGAGGTATAGCATGTGGAAAGCAAACATGGCAGGGTAGTCCACACAACCATACAGGTACCTGACACATGTAGGGTATTCAATGTGTTACTCTGGCCGTGTCATGGGCCAACAACCAAAGCAGTGATGTATGGGGTGTGAGGAATCTGTGTGTGTGGGGGGATGGGTAATGGTACAATCCTCCAAGGTGATACGGTGTCGTATGCAGAATAGGTGAACTGGAGATGTATGAGGGAGCAGCGGGTAAAGCTGTAAGAAACACAAACACATGTATAAACAGCTACAATACAAGCAGACAGGCCATACTGTAGAACACAATCCCACAAACATATGAATATTGAAATGTGCAAGACAAATGTATAGACATGTCACTGGCACATACCCACAGATTGGTCCTGATAGAACTGGCCATTACAAATGCAACACACCTGGATGCATAATGGACTACCCAGCATCCCCTCCACATCACACAACCCGCTCCCGTACCTGAACGTCCACCAAATCCAGCCATACTTGGCCTACTGGTTTGGTGCAGACACAGCTACACATAGTGACCAGTACGCATATGTATGTAAAACCCCCAGCACATTTTCGTAACACCAAAAAGATGTTCGCTATTTCTCTTGTTGTGGATCGGTCTAACTTTTAGATATCCCTCATGGGATACGTAACCTGTGTACACATTAGAATGGAAGACACAAAGTCCAGTCCAGTAGATATCTGGACACAATTTGGAATGTGCATTAGAGGTGCACAACACAGTCCAGCCCTACGTGGTCATGCATACCCTACTACCCAGGATCAAACACCTGCCCGTGATGCACGTGTCCCGAAACAAATAAGCGGGAGAATATATTGCACACATTCGCATAGTGGCACATGGTATAAGGGTGATGAAGGCACTGATGTAAACAGGATACCCCTGATCCACTGTGTGAGGGACAATTAATGTGTGTGTAGGTGTGACCTGACCAACAATGGTACAATACCAAATGTCTTGTGACCTTAGGGAATAACTATGCACCATACTGCATGTAACAGTTGCCTAAAGCGGTCACGTCAGGATAGAATAAACATAATTCGTACAAGAAATAGGCAAACAACAAAAATGCCAAAGGTATAAGGCTTACAGATAGGAAACAAATGACTGTTCTAAACCCGCATTGACCGTGGCTATGTGTTGGCCCAAACAATCTGGTGTCCACAGTAGGGTTGTCATCTGTCCTGCTTTGCGAGGGATAGTCCATCGTTAGACAGTTGTGTCCTGACAAAAGACTTTTCAAATGGCAAATGTCCTGGGATTGTAGGACATAAGTACGTCCCATATGTTATGTAATAATAGCAGAAAATAGTTATTGCAGTATCTACAATACCTAAATGTTAAAAAAAGCAGAATAGGCAAATAAACCGCTACAACAATAGGCTTTTATGTAGGCAAATAAGTAAAGTTCTATCCGTTGTACTGACCGTGGGTATGTGTCGGCTTGTAAAACCTGGTGTGTTCCGAAAATGTCCCATCTTGGCCATGTGAAAAGGTGCCAACCCTAGTCACCGGAATACAGCACAACCCGTACATATGACAATGTCAATGATACCAATGGTCAGAGCATTCGCACAATAACTGGCCAGACCCTTAAAAACTCACAAAGTCAGTGCCCTTTGGGGGAAAGGTGTTGAATGAGAATGACTACTCACAACAATGAAGAGTACTAGATGCATTTAACTGCAGACAATTAGTAGTATTACGAATCTGTCAACATGTTCCAAGTTAATAGTACTAATATGGTAGAAGTGTCTGTGATTGTCCCTGAGTTGTCATAGCCTTGTCCCTGTCACTGTAGACACGAGTCCCCGCGTATCAGAGAGATCCATGTCCCAGCTATCGAGTAGACTATTGCATACCTGTAATGATTTCATAACAGATGTCCAGAATAATATTCATTGTATGTATAAATGAATGAAATATTCAAATGGGAAGGGGAAGGGGAAGGGGACCCCCCCCCCACACCTGTATTATGTAGTGGAACCACTCCCCACCCTAAATTATGTAGTGCCGACACAATAATGTGGTCAGAGGTGCCCAAACACCTGCATCTGTGAACACAGGTAGAATGTGAAACTCTGGACTAACTGTCCATGTGCTATATCTGATCTTTGAACACCACCAGGGCAGTGCAAGTCACCAGTCAGCCGAGCCTAAACCCGGACCAGCACATGAAAACCCTGACAATCAAACACACGTATGTGTGAGGACTATAATCGTAGGCATTATGATTATCCTTGGAGTGAGTAGACTCGCAGCACGGGTCCAGAGCAGTAGGAAACAGGGAATGCCCTAATTGTAGTACTGTGGTTTTCCAGGCAGGAGAATGGATGCCTGCTGTGTAAGGGAAGCGGTGAGGCATATGTCAGAGTAGCTATGAACTATGGGTATACATATAAATGTGCCAAAACACCAATAGTGTACTGGTTCCAGCATCCGCCCAACGCAAAGGCATTCCCTGTGCAAGTATGACTATAGCACATATTAATTGTGTAATGAATGCCTCTGTGCCATAAAGCCAACAGTTATACATGTAAAGGTAACCGCATTCGCATGTGTCCGTTAACCGGATTCCATCAAAGTGGTACTGTCATAAGGAATAAGGCACATGTACTCCTAAAGACGAGCCTGTAAACATATGTAACTCAGAATAAGTAGATGCAAGTGGGCCTGCGCGGGTGTACGGAGCTATTAGCATAGCAAATGTATGTTGTCTTCTACAGCTGTAACTTTCATATATATATATATATATATATATATATATATATATATAGTTAGATAGATGTGTGTACAGAGAAATATCCACAGACATAACCGAAATATGCAATTATATAGCTACATATCTATCTATATATACATATATATATATATATATATATATATATATATATAT
Organism: Protopterus annectens; assembly: GCF_019279795.1. NCBI lineage: Eukaryota > Metazoa > Chordata > Ceratodontiformes > Protopteridae > Protopterus > Protopterus annectens. Next base: position 768,324,432 of record NC_056729.1, read on the forward strand.
ATATATATATATATATGTTAGGAACACTGAAATATGAAAGAAAACCTAAGGGTTGTGAAGGGAAAACAGAGCAAGGTAGGAATTATGAAGTGCTTGCAGCATATGTCACATAAAGCTGCACAAGTGTGGGTAGAGCACCGCTCTCCACACCAGAGGCAGGGCTATACCAGTGGCCATAACATCGTTGAAGTGCTACGTCAACATTGTAAACAGACGGAATGTAGAACATGTTGCGACCACCTACACTTGTAACCCGCGAATTGTTCGTAAACCATAACACCAGGAAAGGCACGTATGTGCAAATATGAATGGATGGTGAACCTGTGAATACACGAGGTGGTACAAAATGTGTGTAGGGTCCCAACGCTCATGAGAGGGCAATGTGTAAAGGTGTGTCATGGCTGTGATATCAGGTGTATAATGTCTGTTATGCAGGGAAACTCAACACGGGTGTGCAGGAGAAACCATGGATATGCGAGTATGGACACAGGAGTGATAGGGTATGTTGCGCCGGGTGCAATGGAGCAGCCCGTGGCGGTCAGCTAGTACTAGGGTTACCACCTTTTCAAATGCTCAAAGTGGGACATTTACTGTAGAAATGTCAGATTATCAGGACAAAACATACCCATGACCAGTACAAATGATAGAACTTCACCTTTCTGCCAAAATAAAAGCTTATTCGTGTAGCATTTCAGTTACGTATGCTATTTCATATAACATTTAGGTGTTTCAGAGAAAAAATAACTGTCTTATGAAACTATGAAAGAAAACTTAGGAAATATTTTCGTACAATAATCTCAGGACATCTGCCATTTTTTCAGTTTTTTCGCAGGACACAACTGCCCAAAGAGGGACTGTCCCTCACAACGTGGGACAGGTGGTAACCCTAGCTAGTACGTAGTTGCGATTCCCAGATAGAGTGTTGTTTGCGTGGAGACATGCGTGAATGGGTGTATCATTGTCGGACGTTGTGCATCAGGTCTGGCAGCACCACACGTAAAACCTATATGCCACCAATGAGCAGAACGGAGTTCTGCTGTGACAACCCCAAACCGGGAAAAGCAGAAAGACACAACTACATGAAGACAACAATTTGTCGATGGACAGTCACAGTAACACAAACACACATCCTATCAACAGTAATAATATGAATGTGTACAGAAACAAACACAGCAGCAGGAATAATAGGCTGCGCATACGAGGAATAGGTCGAATGACACTATCACAACCCAGCTAGCAGTGGCACCCTAGACATGAAAAACCTGCGACATCTGTCTGCTGCATAACATGCAATATACTGAGCACAAGTTCACCAGAGTGAAGTGTCGGTGTCAGAATGACTAAGGTAATAGTATGCTGTTGAAGCAGGGATAAAACCAATACGCATGTGTAAGTGTCCATGTCCAGGAAATGTATAGGTTAATGGACACACAGATGTATATATAGATAAAAACATATATATACACATAGCTATAATAATTTACATACACATATATATCCATGCGGACATATATATATATATATATATACATATATATATATATATATATATATATATATATATATATATATATATATATATATATATGTATACACACACACAAGGATATACTACGGATATATATATATATATAGATAGATATATATACACAAACAACAGGTAGTGATATATACACATACACACAAAACAAACTATATGTCAGTGTAGATATACACATTCGCACAGATAGGTTATTTCACAGCAATTAGAGGTAACATATTTACAGCCTGGGCATTTGTGAATGGGAGGTCCAATAAAGACACGTTGTACCTCCCACATCACCCAGCTAGGCTGGACAGACATAAAGACAGGCAATACAGATCAAGACACTGCCGCTGTCCAAAACACCGGTAGGAAAGGACCAGTGTGAGAGTTCTGCAAGGTTTACACTTTAAACATGGATAACGGTGTCCCTTGCGGGACCCCAAAAGGTCAGGTATGAAAGAATCTGCCAACACTAATACGAGCAGGATGTAGGTGTACACGGAACAGTAGGTTGTGCCAGTGTGATAATACATGGGTTGACAAAACATACAACATGTGTCCCGAGATGGGGAGAGTGGGCAATGTGTAGGGGTGTGCTCATACCCCAGCTGCACTCGCAGTAAGTATTTGTCACGACTGCTGTAGAGGGGTGCCAGGTAGGTGGACCATGGGTATGCATTAATGGGCTTAAGTTTGCAGGTGCTGGTTGGTAGAGATGTAGTAGGCCCGCCCAGTGGAAGTCATTAATATTCCTATGTGGGCATAGCATATGCCTACACCTCCCTAACCTGAAGAGCACATCTACCGGATAGTTTGTAAACCATCGGGGAATACATAGAGACCTACACAGTGCCGTGTACCCGAGTAGCATGGATGTCCATAGTTATGTATCAGAATGTAACAAAGTCCAAAGAAACACTGCCAGAACTACTGATATTAGGTGAACAGGTGGTGGAATACAGGTACTGACAGATGACAACATGTATGAGTCATAAGCAGCATGTACCTCGACAAACGTGAATGAATACATATGTTCTGTGACTGTGAATGTGTCTGGTTAATAGAACCAATCATCTAAATGTGTCCCGCAAGGTGTTATGCATTGTTCCTGATACGGTGTTCAGTCACACCCATTGGTATGTGAGTTCTGCTACTGACGGAAAGTGCATAAGTTGCTGACCACCTAAGGTAGATGATAGCATAATAGAAGAGGTTAAACACCCGTACGCCTGCGAGGGACACACCTGTCTGGGCAGTTGTGTCTTGCAAAACGACAGTTATGGCACATGGCCTGTGCATATCTCTCAACTGTCCCTGATTTCCACAGACGTCCCTGATTTCGACCCACTCTGTCCCTCTTAATCCCTCTTAAAACTCGTGACTTTTGGTGGAAAGGTGGTGAATTACACTTAATGAATAATGACAATACTTAAGAGTTATAAACTTCTTTTACTTCAGAAAATGTGTATTAATTCATGTGCTCTGATTCTGTCAATGTATCAAGTTAATAGCACTAATATTTTAAAAGTGTCGCTGATTGTCCCTGTTTGTTCCTGACCTGTCCCTGATTCTGTTGAAATTTGTCCCCAATTGGTTGAGAGGTCTGGGCCTGTGAATTCGGGAATGGAGGCTATATAGTGTGTGTAGTGGTGTCAGACATCAATTTGTTGTATCAGTAACAGCTACATGTAATAGGAAACAGTATTATCAATTATAATGCTACATGAATAACCTTAATGTATGCAAACCGTGGAGGTCGTCTGTGTACTACTGGCTGTGGCTCAGACCTCTCAATCAATTGGGGACAAATTTCAACAGAATCACAGATAAGTCAAGAAAACACAAGGACAATCAGGGACACATTTAAAATATTAGAGCTATTAACTGGAAACATTGACCAGGATGAAGGCAGCGTTAACACCCAGGAGAACGCAATTGGAAATTTGACAGCCCCAGTGCAGGTTCTCCTAGGGCGGGTCGAAACTTTGTCTCAAAAAGTGGAAATATCTTGTAGTGGCAGGTTGAATGAATGTAATATTGCCACTAGACAGCCAGGAGAAATAAACAATCATGGTTCTAACCAGGGTTTGGTTGGAGCAGGCAATAGCAGCGCCACTAATGAGGTTGCAAGGGGCGTAAGTGATAATACTGAAGGCCGCATACCATCACAAAACAATACAAGCCGAACTGGCATTAACCAGGGAGGAATACAAGGCATTCCAGCCCCACCACTGAATGACAACAGCTCACCGAATCGTGTAAGTAACATTCCTTCGATGGCAGTATTTGTAAATAACATTAATTTATTTTGTGGAAACAATCAACTGAATCAGACGTAGTGAGAGGCTTTCTAAAAATAATAATGGGTACGGTAATAGAGACAACAATGGTGGTAGTAACAACAACAACCCTGATAGACAACAGGGGGACAATCATAGGGGTAATAGTTCTAACTACCAGGATTTTCAATCTACCAACAACAACCGAACCAACAATCGTCAGTCTAATCGGAACCGACCACAAGGGAGGAACAAAAGGAGAATGCGGAGACAATAGTCAACATTTAAGAACTAGCTTGTGGACCTCGTGTTCACACAAGCTCAGATGGCAACTTCAACATATATTATTATACCTCCTTGGATGTGGACCAAGTAATTGTCGATTTTCTATCTAGGGGCCTAACCTTTGTTCCCCGGAGACACATGGACATTGCTAAAATTATTATAGACCTTAAGTTATTTGTCCGTAAACTTAACCTCAATCTGCTTATGGGTAGCAACACTAGTATGGTCAGTTCTTTAAGTGTTTCTAGTGTATTTAACCCACTTATTCATCCAGACTTGAGTGTTTTTGAAAAAATGTGTGAGATAGATTTTTGGGCTATTAAAAATTGTCAGCATTTTAAAAATATGAGCAACAACATTAGTAATTGTGAACTTGATTACTTAAATTTGCTGCACGATTGTAACATCAGAGTCATGAAGCCCAACAAAGGTGGTGGTCTTGTGTTTATGCAATATGATATGTATGTTGATAGTATAGTCAAACATCTTAATACTGTCACATATACACAAGTAACTCTAAATGAGGTTAATGGGGCACATAGAAAGGTTAAAGGGGTCCTGGAGGATCTATTTTTGGAGGGCCTGATTGACATTGACCTATACCATTACCTCATAATGTTAGCCCCTAAAACACCAGCATTATTTGGCACCCCCAAAATTCATAAAACTTTAATTGACCCCCCATTTAGACCAATAGTTGATGGTCGGGGATCAATTATGTACGGGTGTGCCAAATACAACACTAGTGTCTTAAATGGCAGCAAAACACAAATCTGTAAGGATTCGTGGGGGTTTCTTAGCCATATTAACAACCTTGAGTTTCAGCCTAATGCTCATTTTTTAACAATTGATATTAAAGATTTATATACGGTCATTCCCCAGCAGTTAGGTCTTGAATGGACTAGGGAATTCTTAATTATGAAAAAAGTAAATGGTGATACCATTAATTTAGTTGAGACACTTTTAGAAATTGTCCTGAGTAACAACTTTATGGTTTTTGAAGGCCAATTTTTCTTACAGAAGTCGGGGGTAGCTATGGGTTCCCCCTGTGGCAGTAGTTTTGCGAATGCCATTATGGCATTCTGGGAACACAATTTTTTGTTTAAAGATTCATTCTTTCAGAATCATGTATCCTGGTATACCAGATACCAGGATGACATGTTTTGTATTTGGAAAGGTGATCTTTCTCTTATCCCTTCTTTCATTAATAGCATTACTCAGACTACCAACTTTTTGGAATTTACTTACACTATTGGGGAAAAAACAATCAATTACCTCGACAAACAGCTCACTAGGGATGATTACAACCATAGGTATAAGAGTTTGATATATCGTAAACCAGCCTACTCAGATACCTTTTTACACTTTTCTAGCAGTCACCCATACCATCAGAAGAAGGCAGTAGTCAAGGGGCAGATGGTTAGAGCTGCCCATATGGTGTCTGATGAAACCGACTTCAACCATGAATGTGACTTGCTAGAAAAAATGTTTTTGAACAGAGGGTATCCCTCTACCCTAGTTTCAAATATTAAAAATGAAATAATAAATAAAAGGAGTATGGGGCATTTTACACCTTTGCTATCTGGTCTAGCTGGTACCTCTATCAATAATTTGAGCAATCATGAAGGCTTTCTTGGTGAGCAGTCAACTAACATGACTGACGATTTTATAGTCCATCACGTTAGCTTTCTTTGTGCATACTCTCTTGACCCCTCAGCTATTAGAGAAGTTCTTAATAAGAACTGGAATTTAATTAAAGGTGATGAAAAGTTATCTAAAGCATTAGGGGTTAGGCCTAAAATAACCTATAGGCGAGGCCAGAATTTAAAATCGCTCCTAGAGAGGAAAAGAGACAGTACACATAGAACTAAAGGAATGTTTAAATGTGGCTCATGTTCATACTGTAAACATATTTTTGTGACCAAGCAAATTTTCATCAATAATAAGTTGTATAAAATTAATTATAGATACAATTGTGAGTCTAAAGGTGTTATATATGTGTCCTTGTGCACTTCATGCGATGCATTCTACATTGGCAAAACGGAAAGGAAGTTAAAACAACGTATTTATGAACATTGTTATGCTATAAGTAGGAATGACTCTAACAATGCACTGGCCAAACACATTTTAGACTATCCTGATCATGCTTTCAAATTTGCAGTTTTACAACACAGGAGCATTGATATTAGGGGAGGACCATGGCAAGTCCTTTTGGAAATCGATGAGCTTATATGGCAGGTTAAGACTAGAGCACAAGTCTTTCCGGGTTTGAATTAGAGCCTTTCTATTAAATGTATGTTGAGATATTTGGCCCTTGAAAGATGATATTAGAGGGTTTACATACACATATACATTTCTGATTCATTTAGATAAAAAAAATTTTTTGGATCTACTGCTTATCTTATTTCAATGTTTAATTATTAATTTTATTCATGGGTTTTTTTATTATATATTTTTTACATATATATATATATATATATACAGTTTAAGTTTATAGTTTTTAGGTATTAATTTGGTAATTTTGTCCAAACATTGGTACGTGTTTATAACATCTATTGGTGTTTGATATATATCTCTGTATGAGAATAAGATTTATATAGCAGCTTATGGTTTATTCTATCTTGTGTGGCGAGGCTACTTTAAAATTTTCCTGCTTGTTAAGTAGGCTGATTCATTAACTTATTCAGCTGAATAGTATATAAAGAGAACCAAAACTGTATTATAACTGTTTGTCTGAAGAAGGCAAGCTAATGTGCTTGCCAAAAGTGCTCACATTAAAGGTTTTTTTTCTTTATTTTATTTCACATTGGTGTGATATTATTATTATTATTATTATTATTATTATTTTGCCGGCTTTTATGGTTTCCTGCTGTGCCTGTTTTTACCAGTACAGACACCTACAACATGGGAAGGTCCCCTAATCAGGACAGTTGCAATGGCTAGAGTATTGTCCATTCCACTCAGCTGTCCCTGAATGTCAGGTATGTCCCCGAGTTTGACTGAAAGTCTAACTGTGTCCTTCTTAATCCCTCCTAAATTTAGTGGCTGTTGAAGGAAAGGTGGTGAATTATACTTGACTAATGACAATAAGTAAAAGTTATATATAACTGTTAGGTCAGAATATGTGTATTATATCATATGCTCTGATTCTGTCAATGTGTCAAGTTAATAGTGCTACTTTTGTAAATGTGTCCCTGTTTTTCATGACCTGTCCCTGATTCTGCAGAAATGTGTCCCCGATTGGTGGAGAGTTCTGGTATTGTCACATGTGATGTGTGATGAGGGACTGTCCCATGCAAAGTGGGAAAGGTGTCACTCCTACAGTCTCCCTTCGTGCAATCTGAAAGGTGGTCAATGTGCAGTTGGTATGCGGTAGCATGACTCGGCAGACAGCTGCGTTAACAAACTCAAGTCACATGTCAGCATTGCAGAGTATCAGTTCCCATGTATCAGGCAGATGGGAGCAGATCGTATGAGGAACACGCATATAATATGATTACGTCACTGGACAGGCCGCCGAGTCCGTACAGTCGAACGGCTGCCGTCGCAAAATGGTTACACATACCTGATACTGTAGTCATGTAGTCCGATGTAATACGCATCACAAGGGATCGCACACACCCAGCATGAGTGACAAATATAAGCGGAAATGTCGGAGAGCGAGCGGCTGTAAGCGTGTTTGTCTACCAGTATGCCAGTAGTGTCCTGTCAAAGAAATGTGGAGTGTAAATGTGTATAAGGTGCTGTGACCAGAGGTCAGCAGTGCTTAACACTGTGCAAACCCACGCATAACAGCTCCCACCTGCTGGACTGTGCCTTACCCGGATTGCATCCAAAGGCATCGGCCTGTCCGCAAACAAAGAACCGCCCTATACACGTGATGGTAGACGTACCCTGCGCACATAGCTCATGTGAATGAACAATAGACCATGGCATATGTACAGACAATAGACCGCAAACACCGGTGTGCTAGCCTGTGTAACTAATTTATCACTGTCTCTGCATTTTCTGTGTGTTTCTACAAAAAAACCCAAAAAAAACAAAAAAATAATCGTTGTTTTCCCGCCTTCCTCGACTAGTTTAGACCAGTATACAGGCATTGCTGTATTCTGGGCTGTGGTGTAGTTCCTGTGTTGTCCATTACCTTACTTGGATAGAGGGATGTTTCTTTGCTCACCAGTGGGAGTGGGGAGCCTTGAGCAGCCTACCTGTCCTTGGGGGAAATGACCTCAGCACAAGAAGCTGTAGTAATTGGTTGTTTGGGACCATTCCTAGCTCTTTTGTAGTTCACTGCTTAAAATCCGCGTTTGCACGGCTTTGCGCGGTCGGTTAAACAAGGTTAAACTTTTTCTGGCTCCGCCAAGTCTGCTCTTCAATTTTTCCCTTAGAACTGTTCTACTTGCAATCTAAACAGCCTATACTCTATCTGAAAAGCTCAGCACTTGCTCCTAAAGCATTTTTTACACAGGTAAAGCACTCTTAAACAAAAGAAAGTACTTCATTCACCTAAATTCTGTTGAGTACCCATTTCCCTATAGGTCCTTTCTGACTCAGTTACACAGCAATCTTTTTCACTATCTCTAGCATGTCGAAGGGTCAGTTGCTGGCGTCCTCTCCTGTTCAGCTGGTTAATCTGGGAATCTTGAGGCAATGTTACAATTGCCTCATGTACACAGACAACCCTCTCCTCCTCCCAACAAATACAAATATATGCGAGAGATGCAACTATATAGCCAAACTGGAGGCTGAGCTCTCTCAATTCAGTACTGGCAAGACCAGTCAGGAGGAGAAGGTAACCACGCACACCACAAACCCAGTCTCACATAGAACTATCACAACTGCAAACCAAAAACATAAACACACAAAAACATACTCGGAGGTGCTGATTAAAAATCTACCAAAACAACAGAGGCCTCCAAAGCAGACACCCAAGCAACCACCACCTCAAGACATATCACATGCAACACATAGTTCACAAAGTCAGTGTGCTAAACAGTCACAGCCCTTAAGGCCAAACAACATGCCAGACACACTTGTAATAGGTGACTCCATAGTCAGACACACTGGCGTCCGCTCACCAGACTGAACAAGGAAAAGGTCACAGTAAGCTGCCTGTCGGGAGCTAGAATCTGCCACATAACACAAGCACTCAGGTCACTCCACAGCAAGTACAAATATGACTCAGTCATTGTACATGCCAGTGTGAATGACCTGAGGCATCCCTGGACTACATGAAAAGAGACATAGAGGAGCTCTCTGATTATGTAGCCCAGGCTGGTGTGACCCTGACCCTGAGCAGCATCTTACCCTCACCAAGAATGATGCCACAGTACAAAGACAAAATGATCAGTTTTAACAATTGGCTTAATTACTGGTGTCATTCTAAGGGGATCCAATGTCTGTCTGCTTGGGATGACATGCTTTACAAGCCACGCTGCTTTGCAAGGGATGACTTGCACCTGTCACCCCTGGGCTTCCGGATATTGGCCAAGGCTCTTGCCACCCCCATAGTGCCTTTTTTAGGCAAGGATCAAATGACAAACCTACCTCCCTAGAAAACACAAGTGGAAAAAAACTAAGGGTAATGCTGCTCAATGCCAGAAGTCTAAACCTCAAGATGCACGCCCTCAAAGCCCTCCTCAGTATGGAGAACATTGATATCTGTGCAGTGACTAAAACCTGGTTCAAGGCTCCTGAGAGCACCCCAGCACTATCAGGTTTTACCTCATATCATGCTTTCTGGCCCCAAAACTTGGACCGAACCACAAAAGGAGGGGGAGTATCCATTTTCATCAAAGATACCCACACCTCCAGGTCAGTGGCATCGCACGAAGCATCGGAGACTATCCAGGTGCAACTAACCATAGGCAAAACTGCCTTACAGTTTGTAGCATGCTACAGACCACCCTCTCAAACTCAGGAACCCCACACAGCCTTCCTGAAGACACTGGAGAGTATGAATGTCTCTCCAAATACCATCTTTTTGGGAGACTTCAACTACCCAAACATAGACTGGGAACATTACTCAAGCCCCAACACCCTAGCCCAAAGGTTCCTAGAATTCATGAACTCAAATGCAATGGAACAGCTAGTCACCATTCCCACAAGAGGAGGCAATATACTAGACCTGATCATCACAAACATGGGGACAAAATGCTCCACACTGGAAGTATATCCCTCTTTGGTAAGATCAGACCATAAATTAATCTCACTGGAAATCCACATCCTGCCCCCATCCCTTGCACAAAAGACCACAGTGAAGAACTTCTCAAAAGCAAACTTCACACTTCTTAAGACTGAAGTGGTATCCTTCAAGGCCCCTGGGCCAGTGGAAACCACAACCCATACTGCTGAATCCTTTGCAAATGCCTTCTATGGGCACCTTCAAGAATGCATGGATCATGCAATCCCAAATAAAACCAAGACCCATTCCCCCAAAGGCAGATGCCTGGTCTGGTGGACCCCAGCCATAAACAAACTTTACAACAGGAGGAGGAAGCTACTACATGACAGAGCAAAATCCCTAAAAGGGAAGGCATCTCTGATCAGTACTAGCAAAAAACTACGATCACTCATAAAATCATCCAAGGCCAACTTTGAGAGAAAAATCGCAAAAGACACAAAAGACAATCACAAGGCCTTCTTTAGCTATGTTAGAAACCTGGGTGGAAACTCCCAGATATGCTCAGAGTTAGTCCAAAATGACACAAAATACACTGAACCCACTGACATTGCCAACATTCTGGCAGACAGGTTCAGTGCAAATTTCTCCCCCCCCCCCAAAAGGAGAAATAACTATCCCAGCAGAGTGTAGCCTCCCTAACATCTCAGATGCCCAGGTGAGAGCTGCCCTCTCTAAAGCTAAAAACACAGCATCAATGAGACCGGATGATGTCCCGGGCTGTGTGCTACATGAACTCCAAGAGGAACTAAACCCACACATAAGGCTGCTGTTTAATCTTAGCCTTACTACAGGATACGTACCCAAAGAGTGGCATACGGCAACAGTGGTCCCACTTCACAAAGGCGGTGCTCTACGGACCCTGGAAATTACCGCCCCATAAGCTTGACGAGCCTGGTCTGCAAAGCTATGGAGAGGATCATTATGGAACTCATAAACAAAGAGAGTGGGGACCTACAGACATTGGATCCTACCCAATTTGGCTTTGTCAAGGGCAGATTCTGCCTTTTGAACTTGGTCGACTTTTTTGAAACAGTCACTAAGGCCATTGATGAGGGTAAGGCAGTTCACACAGCCTACCTTGACCTTGCAAAAGCCTTTGACACAATACCCCACTCGGGCATCATAGACAAACTCACCAGCTTAAATGTAAACCCATATGTCACAAGATGGATTGCAAACTGGCTCAAGGATAGAACCCACAGGGTCAGAGTTGCTGGAGCTATGTCAGACTCTAAGCCAGTCACAAGTGGTGTCCCACAGGGCTCAGTCCTGGGACCCCTCTTGTTCGGCATTTATTTTTCCGAGGTACAGGCAAACATAGGAGGATTGTGGCGGACAAAGTTCACAGATGACTGCAAACTAGGCGCCATAATTGATACTCCAGCGAACACAAACATCCTTCAGAGAGGCCTCATAGAAACGGATAATTGGTGCCAGAGCCATGGCCTTAAGCTGAACGCCAAAAAATGTATAGTCATACCCTTTGGGAAAAACAAGGTACCGACAAATTACCACATAGGTGGTAATCCATTAAGTATGGAAGAGGTAATCAGGGACCTAGGGACCCAGGTTGACAGTAACCTCTCATTTGACACTCACATTGCCAAAGTGGTTAGGAAGACCTTCTATATTGCCCACCTTATCATGAAGGGTTTCACATCTAGATCAAGAGAGGTCATTGTGCCCCTGTACTCTTCCCTTATCAGGCCAATGATTGAGTACAATGCCCCATTTGGGATGTATCTCACCCGACACCTGCAGCAGTTGGAAAGACCCAAAAAGTTCCTCACCAAGAGGATAAAGGGTCTTAAACATATGTCATATGCTGCCCGACTGAAAAAACTCCAGCTCTGTTCAGTCGCATACCGCCTACTCAGAGGTGATCTGTGCCTGACGTACAAGGCCATGTCCAATCCGGAATTAATGGACATGCTCCATCTCAGAAAATCCAAATCCATCAGAGCCACGAGAACAAGAGACTTAAACCTCAACACAGAAATAAATAGGACGTGCTGGAGGGACAGATTCATAACCCAGAGGCTCCCTACACTCTGGAACAGAATTCCAGTCCATGTTAGGCAGAGCCCCTCACTGACTCTATTCAAGAGAAATCTCGACGAGTGGATGGGAGATCGTAGGTTTATCCCGGGGGTCATCTCTGTGTCACTACTAGACAGAGGCACAGTAACCTAAACCCTAAAAGGGCATAGTATTCTCATCCTAAGGGGTGGTGAAAGCCACACACGCTCTGGCTAGGCTTATAAATGCCCTAGGGCAGATAGCCTAGTACGAACCTATGAACCTATGAACCTATGAACGCAGACATCCAACAGTATAGCAATGTACTGGCAGATATGTCCGGACCACTGGTGTGTGCATGCCTGGCCGTCCTGTTTTTAAGTGTGAGAGCATGCCCAGTATGACTTTTGCACATGTTGTAGACTGACAATACCGTCATGTGTGTGAGCATGCAAAGTATGGTCAACTCTATTGCATGTGTCACATGTCCAGATAGTTAGTACTGTGTTGCTGACCCCTCCATTCTACACAGACAAGTGACATGCTGTGTCTGCAGGGTAGCTAATGGTCAGGTGGCATTGACAGTTGCTACATGTCTGTATAGCATGGGGGGACATGCAACCACAGTCCTACACAGCACCGTGGGTGGTGCACATGACTCTCACATGTGTAGGTGTGATGGGGGGGCACAGCCAACAGTTGTACACATCTGCCACTACTGTACTGGTCTGCCGGGTACTCCATGTCAGTGCGTGGACCCACCTAAATTGCTGGTTGGAGGGATACCAGGGTACGTCAGTTCCCAGTATTAATTACCAGCACAGTGGTGTTGGACATCCTATTACACATCCTACATCAAACAGCCTGCCCTGCTGTTGTCTGTGTGTGTCATACGGGGTTGGGGTCGGTCATTGGGCATATCCATAGGCCATCGTATATCATTTGTCTGTATTGGTCCACATCTGTCCAGCTGCATGGAACATGTGTGGGCTGTATGGACACACATGATGGTCAGCCCATAATCTGCAGTGGGTAGGACACCCTGTGTACTACAGGCTACCATTGTGACCCCCGTAAGTGCTACAGTGGTCATGGTGCCACTATGGATGTGTACTGTCTGCTGCCCTAACATTTGGCCACCACAGTCACTTGTATCCTCACATACATACCAGAGCAATGGATAAGTACACATTCTAATACAACCGCCACTTGTTAGGTCAATAGACATACCCTGGTTGTGTTACGGACTTGAGGACGGTGCTGGAGTGCTGCCTATGTCGGATGCACACAGGGCACCTCCCATACATGGCCGAGCACAGGTACTGTCATGTTTGGCATCCATTGTACTGTGTGCAAGTCAGTGAGGGGAAATCCGTGGGTACCTACTGTGTCAGTGCATATGCCGTGTGTTGCTTCTTTGCCAAGGGCAGGTCATACTGTGCACGGGCTGTCGCCGACTGTGCCCTACACAGGTAGTTCCTTCACCAAGTCACACTGTGCCTGTACAGGCCTTGGCAGTGGTGTTGGGCTGTGTGGCCCTGCCTCATTCTGTTTCTGCTCCAACTGTTACTGCAGGGTAACATTGTGTAGCATAGCAAATAACATAACAACATGTATGCATGTAGCTTGTGAATACTGCAGAGCCCCTACAGATGTGTCCGGATACCAGAACTGTGAACCGAGCATCCCAAACACATGCACATGTATATGTCTTGCCTGTGCATCCGCCTCAGTATGGTGTGAGTGTTCAGGTGTGTGTACATTATTGATGGGTGTTATAAGCCACTACACCAGTGTTTACCTAGCATCCCCCACTGGGAGACTGTAGGGGATGTCCACATAGGCATTGGTGTGCAACAGTAGTGTCAGACGCCATATATTGGACACATCACAGCTTCCAGGGCAGACAGCACACACATTCAATCTCATGGCCTGGCCATCGCATAGGGCCTAGCTGTTGGAGGGTATGCACCTGCACTGACTGTAGGCCCTACCCTGCTCCCCAGGTGCTTCTACGTGTGCAGGCTATAGCACTCAGTACCCCAGGGTACTCATCCATGTGGTGGAACAGATTCATATTGCTGGTCCACTAATCACGTATGTGGAGGACCTGTACATGCTCACTAGCATGTGTTGACATGGCATCTGTGAAGTGGTGCAATACTCTGGATGCAGATGCCTGTGAGATACCCATGATATCCCCAGTTGTGCTGTGTGAGGTACCTGTGGCTAGTACACCTAGGACAACACATCCCATGGTATCCACTGTGATGCGTCCCCCTTGCCCTGTGTGATGTGTTAGGCACAGGCCAACAAGCTGCTGTAGGAGGTCTCTGTCCACCCCATAGTGCTCCAACAGCCCATGTAGACCCTGTTAAGTCACCCTCGGTCAATAAAGTCTTATGTCACCCCAGTAAGGGTTGTTCGGCAGCATGCACATCTGCACTGCCCCAGCCCCCTGCACGTGTTGGTATATGTTGCCTGCTGCAGCCCATGTCATTTGGTTGGACTGTGTCGTGAAATGTCCCTGCAGGTATACACCGGTGGTGCAGAGTGTGGATGAAACATGTGTGTATGCTGCTTGCTCACATTAGTGTACTGTTCATGTGTGGGCTGGCCATGTCATCAGCTGATTGTGCTGATCAACACCTGTTTGTGCAGCCTGGACACCCTGACTACCCCACCACTGCTGTCATCCCTCCCAACATCACCAGGCAGGTATAGACACAACCCTAGCTTAGGTTTGCAAAGGCAGGAGCACTCCCAAGGCAAAGTACATACAGTATGCCTGACCCACCCCTCCCATGCTATCAACTATATGCGAGACCTGCACCTGGCTGACTACACATATACACTCCAGGGACCAGCAGCACACCCTAGTGATAAATGTGATACACCATAGTCAACCTCATCTGTATAGTATAGTCTTCTAATGAATAGTTATATGACCCATACCGAACCTCCAACATATTAACCACTGCTCAGTGTCACTCAGATCCACACACAACTGGCAACAGGTGCCTTACCATCACCATATTCGATGTCCCATGGTCTTCCCAGCAACAAAATAACCGGTGTCGACACGGCAACAACCCGTGGCCCTGCACACTACAGATGATGTGCATTAACACCACACCATGGCAGATATACATAGATCCGAGGTTATCATGTACAGATCATCCGGCACAAATAGTCAATAGTGCTGAAGTCCCCAGACATATGTTCACATATATGTCCACCTCTACATCTACATATATCACATATATTATTTGTAGACATATATACATGGACATATATATATGTATATATACATACACACATATACATGTACACATATGTAGATATGGCATTTATGTCACAACAGCGAACCACATGACAGCAATGCATTAGACAGGAATGGGAAGGAAACCACATGTGCCACCTGCATCATGTAGTGTTGTCAATATCAAGGCATGTGTGTTATGTTGCGTCACACGGGTCAGACCATAGCAAGGGTAAGAGTAAGGCTGCTGACAGTTACTCACCAGATCTATTGGCAACTGTATGTGTTGACAACCCAGTGTCTAGGCAGAATATGCAGGCTGTGGACATTAAATAGGTCAGCAACAAAAAAAATGGACACATCCTGCAGCTAGCCACCCACAGATACCAACACATACGGTATAACTGCCAAACACACACCTGCCATGCCCTAAAACTGAGCATCTACCTCTCTAGTCTACCACACTATAGCATTATGCAGTAACAGAATGTGCTACCGAGTTCAGGCATCACCACACTCCCACAGGCATACTTCTAGGTGGATAACATCATCCGCAAAGCCAAAGACGCCAATAGGGAATGTATGTGGTGTGAGCCATCTAAAAGCATTACTCTGTCCCTAGGAAGCTGGAAACACACACACACAGGCACACACCTGGCAGGGCTGGGGGTCGAACATACACCTAACTACCTTATCACACTACAGCAATATGCAGTTACAGAATGCGCTACCAAGATTACTGAGCACGGCACTCCCAGAGGCATACTTCTAGGTGGGTGACATCATCTGCAAAGGCATAGACGCCGATAGGGAATGTATGTGGTGTGAGCCATCTAAATGCATTACTCTGTCCCCAGGCAACTGGAAACACACACACACGCACATGCAGGCACACACCTGGCAGAGTTGGGAGTCGAACATACACCTAACTACCTTATCACACTACAGCAATACGCAGTTAAAGAACGCGCTACCGAGATTACTGAACACAGCACTCCCAGAGGCATACTTCTAGGTGGGTGACATTATCCGCAAAGGCAAAGACGCTGATAGGGAATGTATAGAGAGTGAGCAGTCTGCAAGCATATTACTGTCCCAAGGTAGATGTAGACACACACACGGCAGTGGTGTGATCGGGTCAACTGAATATCTACGGAGCACTACAACAACACTACATGGATACGGACGCGCCACGGACAGTACACCCTTCAAGACAGTCAACCAGTGTGTTCAATGTAGGCATCGATCGTGACATTGTAAATGGACATCTGTTGCCTGGATGACCACCATCGCTATACATGCCCGTACACAGAGGCACATCACCGACATAAGGTGTCACTGGGCATGCTCACACGCTTAGTATCACATGTCCGTTTGGAATGTACTGTGTGCCCATCTACACAACGGCGTACTGGGCATGCTCACACACTTAGCGGTTGCAAAGGGCCATCTTGCATGCACGCGGATTCTAAACACAGAAGGGCACAGTTTGGAATGTACTGTGTGTCCATCTACACAACGGCGTACTGGGCATGCTCACACACTTAGCAGTTGCAAAGGCCGTCTTGCATGTACACGGATTCTAAACACAGAAGGGCGCGGTTTGGCGTCTTGCATGCACATGGATTCTAAACATAGGAGGGCAAAGTTTGGAATGTACTGTGTGTCCATCTACACAACGATGTACTGGGAATGCTCACACACTTAGCAGCTGCAGAGGGCCATCTTGCGTGCACACGGATTCTAAACACAGAAGGGCACAGTATGGTGTTACTGTCCCCACGTACATGAAGACCATTCACGTGTACTGACCAGTACACACTTAGGAGCCATCACAGATGTCTCAGGTGCAGATCACAGAGGTGCACACCGCAGTTTACAATGTAGCCATCAGACATCACCATGTCGTTGGACCAGCAATACACAGCCATACATTACCACAACACTGTGTGACTCATGACCAGTGGACTGTACATAGGTCTACAGCAACTGTGCAGACTACACATGTACCAGCAGGGTTCCATCATGTGGGCAGGGTTCCATCATGTGTTATGCATTGCAATGATACCACTGTAATAACCAGGTCGGCTCTACACATACCAGGGGCCCTAGGTCTTACACAGCTGTGACAGATGACTGTCACTGTACACCCAAGAACACACATGTTTGGATATGACATACATGTAATCGCAGTGGATATGTGCATGGACCACACACACAACACATATGTACATAGCATAGCTTTTGCTGTCCTCTGTGCAGACAAGTGGCTACAGCAATCACACACACACAAATGGAAGGTGGGTCCATGGCTGTTGAATGCTAACAGTACATGAGGTAGCAATGTTGACCAAGGACAAATTCCCTATGTACTAGTTACCCATGACACCCATCATATCATACAACAGTCCATGTGTTATGTATGTCATGACACATCCACCAACTGCAATGCATACAAACATGGCTACATGACAGGCATGTAGGACCAACACACATGTACAACTTGTAGTGCGTATGCAGCTACCATGCATGTGCAGTAGCTGATGTATGTAACTCATCTGTGCCTAACTACAACATGCAGTTGCAATGCAGCCCCGTCATTGACACTTGTATATGGTGACATACTGACAGTATGGTAGGATGTACATCGGGTATGGATGGATGTGTACATACAGTAGTGATCCACCTGTGCAGATGGATGTTTGCTGGGGATAGCTCACAGGTGTGTCACACGCCATCCTATTATTACATGTGCAAACAGTATGCTATGTAACTGTTACTTGATGGTGAAGACATAAAACCTACACAGTGGTCAGGTATTACTGCACAATTGCAGGACATAGTGTTGGTACACATAATATGGCCAATACTGCTGCATGTCTGTCAGACATATCATCATATAGCAGGTGTATCATTCACAGTACTCCCATGTGTGTTTGCTTGTGTGACCATATATGCCACATATGGTGGGGAATACATCCCAGTTGTTACACACCCCTGTACACTGTTGTATAGATCTGTACATACTGCAGTGTGGAAAGTATGACGTAGGCAGGGGTGGTGTGTGTATCACACACATAAGCTATCTGTATGTGTATGACATTTGTGGTCTCCACAGTGTGTGTGTGTGTGTGTGTGTGTGTGTGTGTGTGTGTGTGTGTGTGTGTGTGTGTGTGTGTGTGTGTATGTATATATGGCTGTCTGGTGCATGAAGTGAGGGTGTATGCTACCATACAGAACACACAGGATCCCTAACCCCTCATGGTGATGTAGTCTGCTACCCTGTTGATGCCATTGGTCTCAGCCGTACTGGTTATCTGTACATGTTCTTACTCTGTGTCGCATCGTGTGGGTGGACAGTACTGTGAGGGTGATGACCACATAGGCAGGGGTCCTCACCTCAACACTATGGGGTGTGCGTTATAGTGTTGTTGACCCCATGAGTGCGGGCATGTTCCTGTAATGTGACAGGGTAATACTGCTACACAGTGAGGCCTCATGCTATCAAGTGGTCTCTAATGTTATCATCGGCCAGACCACTGTGTACAACCCCTGCACCATGTCAACATACCTGTGATGTGACTTGGTATGGATGTCATCTTTCTAGCCACTGTAGCCTATTAAACTGCCCACATACTTCTGGATCAGTATATGTGTGGTCATCTGTGGTATGTTAGCCTTTCCAACAGTCATGTTGAGGGTACGTATAGCATGCTGATATTACCATACGTGCCTGTGAGTACTCCACAGTTACACACAGGAGACTGCAAACACTGCTACCTGTAGGCACATGCAAGTAGACTATAAGGAGGGAACCAGGGCATCATTACCAACATGCTGTTACTGTTGTTACCGAGACACATACTGTGAACATATAACGATGCTTGCTAAACCTGTACAACATGGCATGTCTGGTGCATGTTAACAGAACACAACTAATGTAATATACACTTCTCTCACTATTCTGTTCACCCTGTGCATCAGACCATTTGAGCATGTCCCTGCACCGATGGTGTGGATGACAGGGATGGGGCACAGGCTTCATCATATGCACAGGGTGATAATGTTTGCCAGGGGCATAGGCTGCACCAATGGATGACATCATGTGTGTGGGTAAGGGCCGGTGATATGATTGGACATGTCAGCTCAGTATGCATGTGGGTGTTGTGGTGCCCTACAGATGTGTTTGCTTTGTGCGTGTATGTGTGAACACAGTTCTGCCTTTTGTGAGGCCTACACAGGGGTATTATTGACAGCTCCAGATTGTACAGACCAGGTTGTACAGCTCACTGTGTCCAGCCATGGCCACGTGACCTGTGCCTGCCAGGGGTTGCACGGGCACTACCAGGCAAAGGTACAGATTGGCTACTGTCTGACGACACATGTCCACTGGAACCGTGTCCCCACTGGGAACATCCAAGGCCATGTCCACGTGGCCTGCTGTGTCCAGGTGTGGATAGCACTGCACAAGCTGCACTGCTACTGCTACCGGCACTATGGGAGGGGGCATGTGAGGTGGCACGCTCACGTTGACCTGCACTGGGTGGTGTAGCTGGCCTACGTCCATGTGGCCTACACCTCACTCCTACCAGATGTTCCAGCACAGACAGCTCATGCTCATGGATTGCTATGCCATGGTCAAGGATTCTGACCATGTCACCCAATTGCCTGTCCAGAACATCAGCAATCTGCTGTTGAGCATTTGTCAATGCCTGGATGTTGTCATTTAGGGTACAGATAGCAGCCTTCTGCAGCCTCTGCCCTTCTCTGTTCTGCCATTCAGCACATGCCTGTGCTGCCATTACAGTCTGGAACATGCGTCTGGTGATACCAGCTGCTGCGCTCTGTCCTGCAGGTGCATGTCTGCCAGAGGTCCTCCTACAAGCAGCACTGGCCACATCCCTGTGTGGCACATCTGCAGTCATTACACTGACACCATGGTGTGTAGACACACCTTCTGTAGCCACCACACGTTCCTGTTCCACGCTAACAGACGCTGACTGTCCTTCCTCTATGGCCACTGGTGATGCGGTATGTGTTGGCAGCAGAACTGTGTACGGGGAAGAGGGGGGGCAAAGCTGGGATGGCAACCATTGGCACAGATTCTGCCCCTGACAGCCCTGCCTGTACCTCATGAATATGTTCATCATTGCTAGTATCTGTGGGGACACTAACATCAGATGGACCGCAGGAGGGTAACGCACCTACATCACCTGTGAATGCAAAGAAAGACTCTAAATTACAATAGACACACACACAGACACACACACACAGACACACACACACAATGCATGTGATTTGACAGATGGCATGCAGCATGCCTGTGATACAGAAGATGGCATGCAGCTCAGACATTAATAGTGTTAGTTGGCATACCTCCCTGGGGTGCACACTACAGCAAGCAGGTGTCATGTCAGTAGCCATGCAGTTCACACAATCATGGCAGTATGCATGCATCCCTGTGATACACCATGTGGACCAGAACAGGATAACCGTACACATGGCTGACGTGACCTTGTCATGTCATCTGCTGACGTGTGCATTAACATGCATACATGTCTGACACAATGGTGTCCTGACACATGTACAACATCGTAATGGGCATCACATTGCAGTGTTGTCTGTATGCCCTACAGATAGAATGCATGTTTAACAAATGTCCATGAGCATGGAAGGGTAGTGTGAGCCATCTACATTGCTATACAGTGTGAGGTACAGACACTGTGCCATTGCATGGCATCATGAGGTGTCTATATTGCTATACAGTGCATAATATGTACACATTGCATAGCCATAACTGCATGCATACCCATGACATAACTGTGGATGGCGACCCATGATGCTGTGGTGTATACACAACAAACCATGGTGTGTCATGTGACAGGTCACTGGAGGACCTACAGAGTCTTAGCTGCCTGGCAATCATATCCACACATAGCAGACTTGTCAATTCACCATGTCCCACGTGACATTGATGTACCACACACACGAGGTTCACAGCTAACAGTGATGTCCTACAGCAGCAAGGGAAATGTACAGCATCTGTGGCCTGATGTGGTGTCAATTTCTGTGGAAGCTGTAGAGGTGACTACTGTCATGCTATGACACAGTTGTGATGTTCGACACATCTTATATGGTAGACTTCAGTGACACCTCCACTAGCTGTGCACAGGCTTTTAGGATGTCCAGTGTACCACATCAACTGCATAATCAGTCAACTAAGGCTATAATTGGACCATGTATGGACAATGTGCAGCAGGGTGTATACACATCACATCTACTGTGTGGCTACATGTCTCAGGCCATCCCCCATGGCCATGTGTGCACATGTGTTGGCCAAATGTGTGTGATGGCCATCAATCTCACATGTCTGTGTTGTCCCATATGACATACACCCATAGATGTCGGATATGTCACCATCCACAGGGCTATGCAGACAATGGGTTGTATGTTTGGTATGTGGGGTATGGGTTATGGGATAGTGTGACAATATTGCAGCCAGAACACTACGTGTCTGGGACATGTCAGATGGCACATCACAATGTGTGCACCTATTGCAGGGGCATATAACACAATGGTGACGCCTGTGGGCTGCCCATATCACAGCTCACTGTGTGGTACTGTTTGCGTACCACACGTGTTGTTCCAATGTATAGTACATATGCCTACATTGTACAACACCTCCACCGTTGTATGCACAGCTGTCCACACATGTAGCAATGACAAATACTGTGGTGTCATGTTGGTGTATCATTTCGTTTGTATATATTGCACATGGGTGGCCAGTGTGAATGATGGGTGATGCGACCTGTATATCGTGACTGGACCAAACATCATGTGTACAGGTGTTAACTGGCCACATGGCAAATAGATCTATGCTTTAACATGCCTGATACTGATGACAGTCTCACCTGCAATGGACTGATGTCTGTGCGGCATGCCAGAGGTACCTGTATAGGGGTGACACAGCAGTTTGAACATTATCCATGACTGTATGACAGTCACAGGGTGCACTGTGCATGTTAATACATTCGCCTGTACAATAGCATATAGTATGCACATGTGTGCATACACAGGGTAGCATACTGTAGTATGCAGCATGTGTGTAAACATACCTTGCATATGATGTTACATTACATAATGTACAGTGACACATTCAACTAAATGGGATATAATAGCCATATGTGCAGTAATGACTTACCAGGCAACTCCAGGCTCATTGGTTGGGAGACACCCACCTCCACGATGGCAGCTAGTGTTTGAGGATGCTGTTCTGAGGGTGTCCCCAGACTGGCCAGTAGCTCCTCAGTGTGCATGAGTGGGGGCTGGGTTGGTGGCCCATCACCTGTTCCACCTTGTTCCCTGGTGATTGCAGTGGCATGCTGTTTTGCATGTCATATCAAGTTCGTGCAGTGTCTGTGCACCTGCTGTTAGGTGCAGTTATGGCCACCCACATCATTCACTCTCCTGTGAAGATCCTGCCACAGGTTGTCACGCTGCTGGGCATGCTGTGGCACATGGCTGAACAACACCTCATAGTTCTCATGGAGGTACGGGATGAGGACATCATCCTCCTGGCGGATGTACACTGACAGGCATGTATGAGGCATTATCTGTAAGACATAATGATGGTGACAGGTCACACTATCAGAAATGTACAGAGATACTGCTGCACATACATTTATAGTAAATCTAGTACATCTGCAAAGTTATCTTTGCAAATCATCATGACACTGACATGACTGACATGTTTGTGTCACACACATGTAACACCCGTTATGCATTGGATATCATCACCATAGATGTGTGTCACCTCATTACATTGTTCATACTCCATGTGAATGCTGTCTTGATGTGGGCATGTGTGTTCGCCTGCACTGGTGTTCTTACCTATCAGCACATGCCTGGATGTGTTCACGGTAATGCTATTGACCTTGATGCTGTGTATATGTCACATATCAACACATACACTGCCTTAATGGACTTCAGCAGTGACAATGCACACATACGCATGGAAACCTTTGCATACATGTGTTTTGCCATATACATCTACACGGCACTGTACAGTCAGCATCCTGCCACAGCTCACCTGTGTTGCGCATGTGATAGACATGGGACAATGGCTAGTCGGACGTCACTCGCAGGGATGGTTATCAATTATAGCATGTGCGGGCAAGGTTTCCTAGCTGTATCTGACAGCCATTTTGCCAACGCGAGGTGCATCACTGCCACATTACTGACCCAGACAGTTGATACTACATCTACCGAGCCGCCATCACACCATGTATGACAGAGATGACATGTGCAGCTTTGATGGACAGGGTTGCATGGTATGGCGGGAGTATGTCACATGTATGGCACAGGGATCTGTCCAGCATGTGGCGATCCTAGTAGTAGGATGGTGGCTGTCCATGACATATGTCTTTCAGATCAGGATATGGACATGTAGCATGTCCAACATCATAGTGTAGCACATGTCTTTATGCAAGGTAGGCAGCATGCTGCATAGTGGAGGTGAGGATTGTGAAGGCTGGTATCGCCCATCCACGCATGGCCAATACCCCTTAAAGGTGATATGTGATGCAATATTGGTCACCCAAGTGCAGTGTATGCCTCTCCAATGCTCTCCATGCTCATGGATGGCACCCTTTCATGACATGGGTACCTCGTATGACTACCTAAGGGGCCTAGAGACATCACCAACTCAGGGAGGTGAACTGCACAGCACCATCCCTTACACAGTGTCCATAATGTTGACCGCAGCCTAGGTGGTAGTTAATGGGTACAGGAATATTCACCTAGCGGTGACAATGCTGATATCATCGATCAGAATGTGCACATATGTCACACACCTCACCCACAAAGTCCATTCTGTATGTTGTTCACAATACTGAGACAGCTATTGCTCATAGGTCATGGCCATTCACATCCTTACATACACAGATGCCTCATATTTGTCTGTGTGGTATGGGCTACAATGAGGGTGGAGTACAACACATTAACCCTGTTTTATTGTAGCTGGCACTGGTGTGATATGCACATGTCACTCTGGCACCT
Organism: Protopterus annectens; assembly: GCF_019279795.1. Taxonomy (NCBI): domain Eukaryota; kingdom Metazoa; phylum Chordata; order Ceratodontiformes; family Protopteridae; genus Protopterus; species Protopterus annectens. The sequence continues at coordinate 768,349,043 of NC_056729.1, forward strand.
TTTGTAGTGTTGATTCTGTCAACAGGCCACTGGTAGAACACTCCTGTGACATACGAAGGTATATGTAGTCACACATCCGTACTGTCATGTACATCTGTACTGCTAACATCTACATTGATAATGGTGCATGGACTTGCAGACCATACTCAGCAGGGTTATAGTGCGGTGCCACCAATTATGACTGTCGTCACCACTTGTGGGTTGATATTATCCAACACCCTATCTGTATTGTATTTCCATGCTCAGCACTTGTGCAGAACTTGTGAGCACTTCATGAGCTACTGATTAATATAGCACCCATTCCACACCATTTCTCACATGTACACTGTCTGTCCTGACATGTCCAGCTTGCTTACAGTATGACATCTGTTGTACACACGTAATTCACATATCTTGTGAGACATGGTTGTATATACAGGCATGTCCAACTGTCACGTACCAGTGCTATTGCCTGTCTATATGATGAATATGTCGTACATGTGGCAATAGAGCAATTGTCTCATGTACACAGTCAATGCTCACCTCCCAACATACGACACTACAGCCTGTGGGAGATGCACATATGCAGCCCTGCTGGGGGTAATGCTGTCACCAACCCTGACTGCACCAGACAATCACATAGGGATGTGTAACATTCCCAACACACCCCACTCATCACATAGTCTCACAAGATCTCCACCACCACAGGCCACACATATGGGTACAACTTGTGCAGTACCTCTCCATACTCTGTGTAGGCACCAAAGGCAGCCCCCATCACCAAACACAACAACAATAACTTATAGCCCACAGACTCATGTGTGCCCATCACATACAACCAATAGGGTGTTATAACATACACAACACACCTGTCATAGGTGACTCTGTAGACGGTCACACTGATGTTCCACTCAGCAGGCTACACAAGGCGATAGCCGCTTACATCTTGCTGTTGGGTAACTGGTTCTGCAACATAACCTATGCATCCATGCCACACCTCACCAGGTGCAATTTGACTGTCATTCTCCATGTTAGTGTGACTGCCCTGAGATGCAACTTCACAGACTGCATGTGCAGGGACATGCAATAGCTCACCCGTCTTGTAGCCCTAAAGGTATGGGCCAAGCCCTGGGGAGCATTATGCATTCATCCGGACCTAATACCACTGTACAACAACTGAATGTGTCACTTCAACAGTTGCCTATGCTTTTTCTGTCATTCCACAGGCATCTGTTTGCTTTGACTGACATGGTCAACAAAACACGATGCTTTGGCACAGCTGACCTGCACCTGTCAGCCCTGGGAATACAAATAACATGTAAGGCTCTTGCTGCTTCAATACTGCCTGTCTTGCACAGTTTCCAATAACATTCACCACCAGAACGGGAACAGGCAAACAGAACATGGGGTCATGTGATGCAATGCTTGACATCTTCATCTCTGATGCACACAAGCAAGGCAATCCTTATAATGGACCATTTCAATATCTCTGCAGTGACTGGGACCTGCCTCTAGGCTCTGCAAAGAACACCTGCAATGACAGGTTATACACAGACCATACCTTTCAGTCATGTAACCTGGGCCAGCACACCCACGGCTGAGGTATTCCCATATTCCACTATGTTGTACACACATCCTGGCTAGTTACTTAGCACAATGCATCAGAGGTGCTCCACGTGCAACTAACTGTGGCCAGAACTGCTATACACATTGTAACAAGCTATGGATTCAACAACATACCCCACGGTTACCAGACCTCATTTCTTGGTGTACTGGACAGTAGGGCTCAGACAGGTACTTCTGATGTAAGACTGACACTACCCCACACTTAACCTGGATAGCCACTCATGTACTGACACATTAGGCCAAAGCTGTCCGGGATTCATAACCTCCACTCGGCTGGATCAACCCATACACACCACCTCCAAGACCAACAATATCCTTGACATGGACACTACCATCATGTGACTGGTGTTCCACACCTGGGGTTATCCCCTCATTCGTGGATTCCGAACATATGCTAATCACCCTTGTTATCCACATCCTGGCACCACACCCTTCACGGCATACACAGTACAAGAGTACTACAACGCCTACTACAGATGTCTTATGACAGCAGTAGTTAATGTCATGACACCCGTGCAGATGGACAATGCACATACAAATGCTGAAACATACCCCAGTGCACTTCATTAGCACTTACACGACTGCATGGATCATGCTATTCCACACAGAGCCATGATGGTACCCACCAGATAACGGATGCCACTCTGGGGGTCCAGTTCCATGGACATAGTTTATAACAGGTGGAAGCTGTTGCAATGTGGAGTACAATCCCATGGGTGGGGTAGCTCACTGGTCAGCCTCAGTAGGGCTACAGGATCCCTCATCACATACTCTGAAACTAGCTATGTAAACATTACGCGACACATTCCAGGGTGTACTACAAGGCATTATGGAGGTATGTCAGTAGTCAATGGCAATACCCACATCTTCTCTGACATACAACAGTTACTCAGGAACATTACAGAACCAGGTGATGTTGGCAACATGCTGGCGGATGGGTTCAATGCTAACATTACACCCTCTCACTCCCTACAGGGCCACAATCCATGCAGGAACATTGCTGTGTCCCTGTGGTCACACCTACACAGTACTAACCTGCACTCTATATGGCCTGGAACACTGGCCCCATGTGACCGTCCAACATCCCAGGCTGTGATTTACACAAACCTCTGAACGACATGTCTCCCCACTTGGCCACCATATTCAGTAATAGCCTTGTATCAGACATTGTGGCCCCTGAATGGCACACAGCAACAGTTATCACACTCCACACATGTGGCGCCACAATGCATGAGGGGGACTATTGCCCTACACACCTGACTGGACTGTTCTGCAAGGCTATGGGGCACATCATCATGGAAGTCATTCACAGAGACATTGGTGGGCTCCGGTCCTTTGATGCTGCCCAGGTTGGGCTTGTTAGGGCCAGGGCATGGCTCCTACACCTGGTGGACTCCTTTCATACAGTTACCAGGGTAGTTGATGATGGTAAGAGGGTCCACACAGCCTACATTGTCCTTTCATTGCTTTGCAGCACCGTTCTCCATTCTGGTATTGACAACATACACATCCACCTGCACATCGACCCCTATGTCTCAGGATGCTATGCAAAGTGGCTCACGGACAGGACACACACAATGAGGGTAGCATACCATAGTACCTACTGTATTTCAGTTACACTTGGCCTACCACAGTCCTCATTCATAGGGCCCCTCATGTTCGGTATATGCTTCCCTGAGGTACAGGCTAACACAGGGGGACTTCCCCTGCCTAGCTTTACAGATGACAGCATACAAAGTGCCATGATTGATCCACCAGCTGATACTGACCCCCTCCATGAGAGTGTCTCTGTGACGTATACCTGATATCAATATCATGGCCTCAAGCTGCATGACACAAGGTGCATGGACATCCACTTTGCATTACACCATTCACCCACTGACTATCACATAGGTGGTAGTCCCCTACATACATGTCTCATTGTACGTGCTCATAGTACACATGTATGTCGCACCCACTCCTTTGACAACCATATTGCCACTGTAGCGTGGATATCCTTCTACGTGGCCACACTTATCTGTACTGGGTTTGTAGCTGGAACATAGGCACCCATTGTACCTCTAAACTCCAGACGTATACACTCACTCAAGGGTACAACACCCCGTTTAGGGTGTACCCTACACAACAGCTACGGCTTTCCATACCACAACATTAACACGCCATGACGTTTATTGAGCTCCAATGGTTGAAGTATGCGGCAGAACTACGGACACCACGTCTGTACACATTTGCATACTACATACTCAGGGGTGACCTTTGCTGAACAGACAGGGTCCATGTCCACAACAATATTCATGGATATACCCCACATATGCAACATAAGCAAAAGCCACTGTGAGCAACATGCTCATGGATATGTGCACACACGCAATGATGAGTGGGATGTGCTTGAGGGTTACATTCCCAAACCAGACACTCACCATGTTTTGGAACATGATTCCTATGTACATCACACAGGGACACTCAGTAGCACTGTTCATGTGATACCTCACTTGGTGGATGGGAGACACATGTACGCCAGGGATCACTGCAGTGGCTGTACTGTGCAGAGGTGCAGGTAACACATGGCTCTGCTGTTCACAGACAGGACACTACCCTAGAGAGGTGCCACTGGTGTGAACACTGTAGTGCTTACACAGACCTGCCAGACTGCATAGTACCCCACTATGAACCTGTGAAGCTATTACACGTCCTTTGTGCATGGTTAATTGAGTAGCCCTTCCATTTAGCTTAGCTATCATGCTATTACAGTGTCCCATGACTACAAGCCATATGTATCCTCTTATTGTATATTGTACATACCAATAGACGATACCTTTGGTATGCATGATATGCCTGTTATGCTGTCTAGAATATCTGACATATCTACCTACAATACTGTACATTACACATATTTTACATAGTATCCCATAATGCAAAGCATACTTGCACAGCGGGACCACCTTTAACATGTCATTGTCGTTATATGCCCATACACATGCCTACTGTGATGGTATATCAACATATACTATCCCCTGCTATGGCACGTACTTGTTGGACATACCCTACCACTGACGGCAGGTGGTATGGAATTGTTCTGTTTAAAGCCATCATGTAGCATCCCTTGTGGTGTCTGTGATGTTTACCTTGTGGCCCACTGCAGGACACACAATTTCTACAAGCATTACTATGCTCAGCAAGACATCACTACATAATACCTTTTCCCACTTTATGCATTGCAGACACTTTTAATTAATACAAAACAGGCTATACATACACTAAATAATTAATACATAACAGGCTATACATACACTTACATACCAAGTGTTCTACATACCTTGTTATCGTTCCAGACTTTCGTAACTATCTCTCTTACACTGTTTAAACAGTTCTATGGTATGAGCATACGGTTTAATTGTCTGGCAAGTCATCCTTATATACGTCGATACCTGTAACATGTGGTTTCCTGCCGCCAATTGCTTTTCCTGAGTGACTTATTACTTGTACATCAGGTGTGCAGCTACTCCATTTGCCAATTACGTGGCAACAGTGAAGTATAATTGAATTCTCCACTTGGGAATTGCCCATTTGCCCTACCTTCGGGGAGATGGCCTGTATTGTGTTTTGTTCTGTGTAATTGCAACTGCTATGTGTAGAGACACGTATAGTTTGGATTCATGTCCCCCGTGGATTGTGTGTGACAGCTAGAGTATGTGGTTCTACATGTGAGTGTACCTGTCATACCAACCGTCTGATAAGGGACTATTTCAAACAAAACCTGTAACATCGCCGTTTGTTGCATTATACAACAACTACGATTTCACATGGTGCCTTTAAATGTGTCTCTCACAAGGTATGTTAACGCTTCTGCAGATGTAATTGACTGACTGAATGTTTGTGCTGTAATTACAGTCTGTATTGCTATAGTTTCATGTGTGGGGGATGTAGGTGGGTGTACGTAGCATATACAGGTTTGTGGGGCTTGCATTTCTACATATTCCATATATGTGTCTGGGCTCCTTCCCAAATTAAAGAGTTATCAGTTAGTAGACATTTGTTACGGGATTATACATTGGGCCGTTGTTAATTGGTTTCTATATAGTATGCGGGTGAGATTGATACTTCCATACCTCTGGAATTACAGCAATATGTAAAGGGATGTTACTACCTGACAGCTGTCCCGTGTATTTCTGTCCAAGATATTTACAGTCATTGCAGTTGTGTTGGTAACTGAACCTCTTTGGCATGGGTTGCCACCTTTTCAAATGGACATTGTGGGACACATGCGGGACACACATCGCTGTTTACAGGCCGACACATACCCACGGTCAGTACACAGGATAGCACATACTTTTATCCTCAATACATAATTATTGTTGTAGGACTTTGGCTACTTATCATATTGCATGTAACATTTACGTTTCTTACATACAGGCATAACTATTTAATGCAACTATTACATAATATATGGGACATAATAATGTCCTACAATCTTGGACAGTTGCCCTTCGTAATGTTTTATGTCAGGACACAACTGCCCAGGGAGGGGCTGTCCCTTCTAATGTGGGCAGGTGGCAACTGTATGCCTACGGCTAGCTATAACCACACTTACCGTAATGATCTACCTCCGAGTTGGCACTAACAGACACACGATGCAGACACACACACACACACACACACACACACACACACACATTACAGTCACACGGAAATGCACACGGCACCCTCAACACACACATACACAGACTACGGCAATCACAAACACAGTTGAACACAGTACCTATGTGGACCACAACACCGGCAGCGGTAACTAAATGTCCCTTCTTATTGTGATAATATTACTCGCGGTTCTAGTGTTCCGGTACTGTGTTCTTTCAGTCTTTCAGCCTCGTGGTTACACGTGTCGGTATGTGACACATTCAATAGTTGGTGGTGTCCTATTTATCTGTACCTCCAAAGTTTTATGAATGTCGTTGACCTATCTATATATTTGCAGATATCGGTGAATCCGTATATATCAACATATATCTATCTATCACCCTTTCTATCTGTATTATATCTAGGTATATATGTATGTATGTATATATATATATATATATATATATATATATATATATATATATATATATATATATATCTGACAGGGAAAGTGACAGGCAAACTACACCTTTCATTGTGTACTTGTCGGTGTATACTGTTTCCTGGACTCCGCACGTTTGTGTCTGAACCTGTCACATAACACACCTGCCGTAGGTACATCTTGGCTACCATAGTGTTAGGTGATTGTATACATGATTGCGTGTTCTACTCCTGGCAGTGGCCATTTTACCCCTCAGAGCAGGCGCTATTAGTACAGGGGTGAATAATGCTGGTTTCACCTGTTCTGGACATCATTGACCGTGATCTGCACGATATTCAGAGATGTTTGGCCCTGTTTCATGCATATCCATATACTCATATTTAAATGACACTTACCAGCACTGGGCAACGCTTATTCCCGCTGACGTGTGCTAAACATGATCTGATGACCTGCATCCGACATGCATTATTCGTGCCTTCGGGATTACGTTACATCCCTTGCAGGATGTGGGACCGGGAACATGCACGACGGTCACTGCATTTACCACTTGGCCATCTGGGATTTGTACACGTGTTATGGCATTTTGTATGTGGAGTATACTATGGCTGTTACTCCATACTGCGCTCACATGGGTAGCTCAGTTAGTTTACATATGGATGAGTCCAATTAATGGTATGTCCATGTGATGTTTACTGGATGTGCTCCAGCATTGGGTATGTATATCACAGTGAGCCACACATGATAATGTGCTACACCTTCGAACGAACGTAGGTGGAGCATGCTGGGGTGATGAATACCTGTCATGGGTACACCCCATGCCTTGACACAACATCCATGATTACATTATGTGGAGCCCCTCATTAAAGCAGCAGGGAATCCATGCAGAGTGTGTGCAGAACAGTGCTTACACACATGTGATCCCACGATTGCCTCTGCTCCACTGAGCGACAGTTGGTTACTCGATGTTATGGTGACAGCAGACACTGTTTACCTCATTTGGTGTATGACCTCTGACAATCGGGCGTGTAGAGATTTTATAATAATAATTTATTTACACTACACTTACATTTATATTTATATTCATAGTTTTTAATATGTTGTAGTTATTGTCTTTGAGCCTTGAATATTTCACAACACAAGTAATACATTATAAATTTGCACTGCTTTCATTTGCTTTATATATCTTATTTACTCTCTATATTACATTACATAGCTGTATTTTTATATACATTCTTATATACTTTTACATTTGACCAAGTCACTTCTACACATTTTTTACACATTTTTTACCATTTTTTTACACACAGTTTTATACACATTTATTTTTGGAAATATTCATCAGTAGAATAGTATATTTGAATATTTTAATATGTGGCATTTGAATACAGTTGGAGTGGGTTTAACATGGAAGTGAATGTCCTTTTAAAACTGTGATGTACCTGCCTATATCAATTAACTAATTAACTTAATTACTATTGGGAACTATATAAAAAGCTATTGTTTTAATTTAGAACAGATTCTGATGAAGTCTCCATAAAGGAGACGAAAGCGCTTAATCTGATCATTCGTTGTTGTGTTTTTTTTATATTAAAGTTTAATATTATTAACTTAAAATACTCTCCGCCTCTTTATGGTGTATGCTGGTGTTTAGGAGCAAGGTGAAGCAGAATTGATGTAATACATATGGGACAGCCTTAATTGTGCCGGAACGTTTTACTTTTTGGTGAATTCAATTTTTCCTGGTTACTAGTTGTTTCGTGGGTTGTGCTTTGGGTCTGGACACGAGGAGTCCTAACAATACAGGATGGAAAGCAGCGGAATGCTAAATGAGCTTTTGCGAGTTATTCAGGCATACTCGCAAACTGAAACTTCACCAGTAGGAACCTCTAATGAGATTCCTTGTGCGCAGAGTAACCCGAAGGACCGTAGGGCTAATCGAGTGACGTTGGAAGCCGGCGACCAACAGACACGAGGTGGAGGGGCTAAGGAAGCGAACGCCAGTCGGAGAAACGCTAACACTGGAAATAACAATTCCAATTACAACAGGGACAAAGATAGGGGTGACCACATCACTTTCGATAACTATAGAGACTTGGACTTTAACCAATGGCTCAACAAATCCTTCACGCGGAGTGGGAAAGACAAAGAAAAGCTGAACACAAAGGAACAAGCTAATACAGTAACCTACAAAGATAAATGTAAGAATTTTAAGAAACTATTACTTAAATACAAATCTTTGACTGTGGAGAATTGGTACTTTGAGAAGTGCATTAAAGAAAAGATAGTACCAAAAGGACTTAGAATTAACAAGTTTCCCAATAGTAGTTACAATGATAAGACATTTTTTAAAAATGTGTGTGATATTCTCAATGACTGTGGACTTTCTATTTTAAAAGCAATGATGCAGTATAATATTGAAGTTATGGAGAGTTTGAAAAGTGACATAGACAAGATTCATGTTGATATTAACAGTGATTTATTGCATTCTTTAGATGAATATAAGAATGTTTGCTATAGAACTTTACATGATGCTGATATGGCTACAAATATTAATATTAATCGTAAACTAAAGAAACTAGATAGGGATATCGCTGTGTATGAGAAAGGCAATGCATACAATTTTGGGAAACCCACTACCAACCAGAAGTTTACTAATCATTTTAAACCCTATTATCAGAATAAGAACAATAATTATTTTCAACAAAGAGGGGCTTTTATGGAAAGACATTGGGAACATGGTGAGGTAGATGAGCATAATCAATCTTTCTATGACCAATATCCTAACCTTGAAGGGGCTGGTAATATGGTTGACACAAATGTCCCTTTAGAAACAGAAGAGGTGAGGAGATCGGAGAGGTTGAGAAATAGGAATCAACAGGCTTCTTATGCACAGGCTATATCTGGGAACAATGTAGGTCGGGGGAGGGGGTATCGAGAGCAGAGTTTTCACTAACCCCCGACCCTGAATTACTACAAATTCAAACTACTGGTTACAATATAGAGGCTGACGACAATATTAGTGGCATTTTAAATACCTACAACAATTTTAATATTTTTAACTACACTGATATTAATATTAATAAAAGTTTTTTTGAATTATTTATAAAGGGTTTCACTTTTGTGCCAGTAGATAAACCCAATATTGAGAATTTTATTTTGGATATTAAATTATTTACACATAAATTCAATTTTAAACATTTATTTAATGATGAAGCTGGACAAAATAAGATAAACCCATTAACTAGGCGTAGTATATATTATCCACCCATACAAAGTGAAATTTTAAATTTTGAAAGGTGTATAATCAACAAAATCAGGGATGGATATAAGACCAGGGATAAAATGAAAAACAACTTGAATAAGGATGAAAAGAATTTATTGTACGAACTGAGTAATAATGATAAAATACGTGTTATGAAGCCAGACAAGGGTGGGGGAATAGTCCTCATGGATAAGTGGGATTATATTAAGAAAATGAAAGACATTTTAGACAAGGATAAACAATACTGTTTGGTTACCAAAAATGAGATTAACATATTATATAGGAAGATAGACCTAATTTTAGAGGACAACTTGTTTTGTGGTATGATTGATTTAGATTTATACAAGTTTTTAACAGTACCCAAGCCAGTTGTACCTGCTATATTTGGTATACCGAAAACACATAAACCCGTGGTGGACCCCCCCATGAGACCCATAGTGGCTTCACAGGGGTCTAAAACCCAGGCTATGGCCATATATGTGGATACCATGATTAAGGAATTTTATGTGAAGTATGATCACATACTTAAGGATTCATGGGATTTTTTGACTAAAATAAATGATAGTACTTACAGTGAAGAAATGTATTTCATAACAATTGATGTAAAAGATTTATTTTCAGTCATCCCACAAACTATTGGTATGGAATGGTTTGAGGAAGTTTTAACAGAAATGAATTTTCTTACACCTATTCAATACAGGATTGTTTTAGAATGTATGGAGTTAGTGTTGAAATATAATTTTGTGTATTTTGAAGGTGATTATTATCACCAAAAAGAAGGGGTGGCAATGGGTTCCGCCTGTGCCCCAGTGTATGCTAATATAATTATGTTACACTGGGAGAAACAACATGTTTTTAAGTCCTTGTATAATCAATATATTGTTAAGTATTTCAGGTTCCTGGATGACATTTTTGTTTTATGGAATGGAACCAAAGATTGTATTACTGAATTTTTACAATATATTAATCACACCACCTCATTCTTGAGTTTTGTACACCAGATCGAAAAGGATGAAATACACTTCCTTGATGTCAAGTTGAGTAAAGACAAACAGAAAAAATGTTATAAATCTAATGTTTTTAGGAAGGAACATTTTTCAAATGCCTATCTCCATTTTGACAGTGACCATCCACACCAATTAAAGAAAAATGTTGTGAAAGGACAAATGATTAGGTTGGCGAGAATGATATCAGAAGAGGTGGATTTTTTGAAGGAACTTGAACATGTTGAAACAATGTTTATTGAAAGAGGGTATCCTAAGGAACTCATTACACCAATAAAAGAATATGTAACACAGGGTAGACGAACTAGATATAAACCATTATTATTTAAGGTGGATAACTTAATGGTCAATAATGGGTTAAATGACAATAATATCAACATTAACAACTATAATAATGAGGTGAATGGTGAAATAAATACACATAATACAACTAAAACTAACTTCACACCATACCTCACTGTTACATACTACAAAGATATTGGGTGGTTGAGGAAAAGTATCTATGAGATATGGAATATGTTTAAAAATATGGCTGTCAAAACAGATGTATTTAAGAGTGAGTTGAAACTCAGCTTCAGGAGAAATATGAATATTAAAAACATTCTGGAGAGAAAGAAAATAGAGAGAAGTGGGACTAATAAAAAGCACGGAACTTTCAAATGTGGTAGATGTGCGCAATGTCCATATATTGCAGAAACAAAAGAACTGACAATACCTAATTTATCCCTAACCTTAAGGGCAAAGAAGTATAGTACTTGTTATTCAAAAGGGGTAATTTATTTAGTTACGTGCAGAGCTTGCCAAAGATATTATATTGGCAAAACTGAGAGACATCTCAGAAATAGAATATATGAGCACATAAGAGATATAAATAGGCATAATGAGAACAATGCCTTATACAGACATGCAATAGAGTGCAAAAAAGCAGACTACAAGTTTTGAGTACTTGAAGTGGTGGAACACATGGAACGTGGGGGTGATTGGGAAACCAAAGTTGAATACAGGGAGATGATTTGGCAACTTAGGTTGGATGCCTGTAGTAACTGGGGTCTGAATAACCACATATCAATCACCCCTGCATTGAAAATACTAGCAAATGACCCAAAAGTGAAAATGTTTTAAAATGTTTTAAAATGATTTAAAATGATACAAAATGTTTTTAAAATGCTATGGAAGACTGCTTAGTGGACAAATGCCTATATTATGATGTCTACCACTGGAAATTCTGAGTCCAACAAATGGACTTATTAACCAATTAATTTACTAACTAGTAATCATAATACATTTATACATCAAGTATATAGAAACATTTTTCTAATAATATGACTAATATTAGTTATATTACACTTTCTTATCGTGTACTCAGTTCATTTGTGTTAATATAGTAATATTTAATAACAAATATACATTGATATATAATACTTATACAGAATTTTAATATATTTAATAAATACATATTTATTCAATTAATTAATTAATTTATATAAACATTTTTAACAAAATATTTATATATTTATATTCATTATCTCTAAGATATATATAATATATATAAAAGTTTTTTAGAGATTTTATAATAATAATTTATTTACACTACACTTACATTTATATTTATATTTATATTCATAGTTTTTAATATGTTGTAGTTATTGTCTTTGAGCCTTGAATATTTCACAACACAAGTAATACATTATAAATTTGCACTGCTTTCATTTGCTTTATATATCTTATTTACTCTATATATTACATTACATAGCTGTATTTTTATATACATTCTTATATACTTTTACATTTGACCAAGTCACTTCTACACATTTTTTACAGATTTTTTACCATTTTTTTACACACAGTTTTATACACATTTATTTTTGGAAAATATTTATCAGTAGAATAGTATATTTGAACATTTTAATATGTGGCATTTGAATACAGTTGGAGTGGGTTTAACATGGAAGTGAATGTCCTTTTAAAACTGTGATGTACCTGCCTATATCAATTAACTAATTAACTTAATTACTATTGTGAACTATATAAAAAGCTATTGTTTTAATTTAGAACAGATTCTGATGAAGTCTCCGTAAAGGAGATGAAAGCGCTTAATCTGATCATTCGTTGTTGTGTTTTTTTTATATTAAAGTTTAATATTATTAACTTAAAATACTCTCCACTTCTTTATGGTATATGCTGGCGTTTAGGAGCAAGGTGAAGCAGAATTGATGTAATACATATGGGACAGCCTTAATTGTGCCGGAACGTTTTACTTTTTGGTGAATTAAATTTTTCCTGGTTACTAGTTGTACCTACCGATGTACCTAGGAACCTATACACACAGCACCAACATCTGCTGATAGGCGCATGTACTGTTCAGGTGTTGGCATTCCTTGTTCCAATAGCTGTTGTGTGTACAATGTTTGAGGGCTGCCTATGTTGGATTCACACAGTGGGCCACCTATACATTACAATTTACAGGTGGTCGTGTATGTGTGCCATCCATTTTACTGTGTGTGCAGGTGGAGAGGTGTGTCAGTCTGTAGGGGCCTACCCTGTCAGAGTATGTGCTATACGTTCCCTCTTTGCCAAGGTGTAGGCATATTGGGCATGCCTCCGTCTACCTACTGGGGCTGGCACAGGGTGTTCGTGGTCTGAATCCCTCTGTGCCTGTGATAGCCTTGGCAATTGTGGTGGGCTATGAGGGCCTTCACCATTTTGTCCCTGCTGCAGCTGTTTCCACAGGATCATGTTATGTAGCATGGCAATGGCACATACTATGAAGATGTGGGCACACGTGCCTGGAGAGTACTGCAAGGCTCCACCAGATGTGTCCAAGCAATGGAACTGTGACTTTAGCATCCCAAACACACGCTCTATGATGATTCTGGTTTGTGCGTGTGCCTCATTATGGTGTACTTGCATGGGTGTGTGTGCATTTCTGATGGGAGTCATCATCCATGGCTCCAGTGCATAACCAGCATCCCCCACAAGGTGGCCATGTGGGATGTCCCCCCTGACGAATACCTGATACAGCTGTGAGGCATGCCAGATATGGGAGTCATGATAGCTTCCAGGGCTGCCAGCACACACATCCGTGATAATGCCCTGGGCATTGCACATGACCTGGCAGTTGATGGAGTGGAATCCTTTGTGGTTTATGTAGTGCCTACCATGCTCACTGGGTGGTGACTTGATATGTATGTGCGTGCAGTCTATCGCACCCAGTACCTCTGGGTAGTGTGCCACATGGTGGATGTGACGCATATTGCTGGCCAACTCCTCCTGGGTTCGGGGGAAGTATACATGCTCATTGGCATGTGGTAAGATGTCCCTGTCCACCCTGTAATGCTCTACTATCTCCAGATCATGTAGCCCTTGGTAGGTTACCCTTGGTCTGAACACTCTTCTCCTCCTCCGGGGCCTGCGGTGGTTGTCAGCATCATCCTCCACAACACCGTCAGTCTTTAACACATGGTGATGAATCACAGATATGGCAGCTCCCAACATGTACATTTTAAAAGTTCCCCATGTGTTTACACCTATGGTGCAGTGTTTGGGAATACACAGGTGTGTGTAGGGTGCTTTCACACTTTATACTATTGTGCTGTGAACACCGATGATGTCATAGAGTGTGTATGTATGATCGTAGCTACAGGGTATCTTATGTGTTTTACTACAGGGACTACTATTGTGGTGCCTTTGGTGTTGAATTGCATTTGGGTGCCGTAGATTACCTCTTGCCCTTCCCTTTACATTTCTTCATGTTTCACCTGCAATTTTCTGGCATGCATCCAGCAGCCTGCTTTCGTTTGTACTTTTCTAGACCAGGCTTATCTTGCGTAATGTGTGCTATTGCCGGTCTACTGCAGGTTTGCTTTGCTCTGCTATGACAGTTCTCCTTTCTTTGCAATCCGATGCCTCCCCTATCCTGTTTTGCAGGTTTCTGTGAGCAGACTTGTCAGCTACCGTCGATTGCCCGCTGTGAGTTAATAGGTGTTAATTGCTCAGTTGTACTCCAATTACCCTACTGTGGCATTTCCTTCTTTTCTTCCCCTGACCTTCCTGTTTGTGCTATGGTTCGCGCCGCGTGCATCCACTTAACGGTTTCAGGCATGTTTTCATCCCCATACACATGCGCTTTCGAGCACCATGTGTGCTCTCAGCTAAATGATTCTATACCTACCTCCCCACCCCTGTCCTGCAGCTTTGCTTAGCAATGGCCAGGCCAGATTTGCATTGCTCCAATGTGCTTACAGCTACGGTGTCAAACCCCACTGCTGATGTCATGTATACCTCTGAGCCACTCCTCGGTGTTATAGCGCTGCGCTGTATGGTACATCCTTAATCCGGTGGGACGTTTGCGATTCAGTATTTCCTGCCTCATTGGCATGGCATTGACTACTAATTCATAGTTACTGCGCTGAACACTGTCACAGACCCTTAGCAACTCTTGCAACTTGGTTATGGTGTACCATGCATACCATTGCATATTATGGTGAAATCCTGATTTGTATTACATTGCAATTTTCTGACACTTGTATATATTTTCTTTGTGTTCCAGTTTGCGCACACATGCCCTGTGGTTGTACTTTGCGTTACTGTGGACATGACATTAAATGCTATTTTTTTTAGGTGTTGTGCATCTTTTCTTATGCCATTGGCTGTGTATTTAGCCATTGGCATATGTTAGCTTTGTAATACATGAGCCTGGTCTGCTCCCATAGCTCCGATGTTCTGTCTGGGAAAATGTAAACCGTGTTTTTTGGTTTACATTTCCGTGGGCTTACGCTACGCCTGCACCACTTCATGAATCGCTATATACCTTCATTTGCATGGTGCGGCACTGCACATGGGGTGATTAGCATACCTACGCCGAGGGCTGTGCAGTTCTGGCGTACGCCGGTAGTGCACGTGGAATTGGATTGTACCTGAATCGCTCGACGGCCATATTTGGCATTATACCGCCTATGCTACGCCTGCACCTGGCGCAAGCTTCATGAATCCCGGGGTCTGTCTTTTATGAGATGGTACTAATTTCTTAAATCTAAACTCAATGTAATTGTATATCTTTTACTTAAATTATGGGTTACATGAAATATAAACTTTTTTTTAAGTAAGTAAAAAGACAGAGTCAGTTAGACTGTAATCCTTACTCCAACATTCTATTAAAGAACGTTGAGGTTTTTTGGAGTAATGAATATCAAGTATGAGCATTCCCAGAGTTCTGTTCTTGCCATTCAATGCACAACAATACTCTGAAATAAACAGGATGTAAACAGAAAATCTGAATAGAGTGTTCTATCTCAAAACATTCATATGAGGGTAGAAATAATATGACTAACTTCTCTGCAATGGCAACCAAATTGTTTTCCTAAGACAGACAGATGCAGGAGTGAATACAATTAATTAATTATGGTTATCACTTTTAAAAGTCTAAATACAGGGCCTACCACTGGAAAAAACTATTTAAGCAATAACCAATGATGTGGTGTGGTATATTGAAGATTTACCCACAGCTGGTGTGGTTTGATCACGAGGGCGAAGCCAGAGTGATTAAATAAAGCCAAATGTGAGTAAATCTTCAATATACCACAACCATGGAGTTGGTTATTGCTATTATACAATGACATTTTTTAAGAAAAAAAATGCTACTTTTCTTAAATAATGTCCTTGTATAACGGTGCATTACTGTTCTTCTGCCAGTGGTGGTATACTGCTTCCTTGTGTTGATGTACTGCGCATGCGATGGGACTTGCGTTCCCATGCATACCCAGTACATCAATGCTTTGAAACAGAAGCACCTGAGAAAAGAAAGTCTCCGTCACTCCATTTTTTGTTGTTTTTTTGGACACCTTATACCAACAGAAAAGGTTCAGGCGACCAGACCTTTTTCCGTTGGTATAGTGTGAGATTTACAATGGGCATGCTGGCCAATCAGCATGCATGTTTTGGAATATTAATAGGGGTCATTGTATAATTATTAACTCTCTGCTGAAGGCTTTGAAAATAATATACACAGAAATATGTAATCGTTGTGCTTCCTTAGTCGTCCTTTGCCAGCACCCTCTTGCCTTGCCAGACATCTTCCACATTAAAGCTCTAGTAAACATGATCATCTAGCAGCTGGTTCACCATTGTCATGGTGCTGTCACTGTCATTGTGCCTATAATCATATTTTTCATCAGCGAGTGCAATGGCACTGTGCTGAAGGCTTTGTGGAGTGAATACTGCAGTGCTCAACAAGAGGTCCCAGATAGTGAAACCACCTTTAAGTGACCAAACACATACTCTGTGATGATATGAGTCTGTCGGTGAGTGGTGATGAATACTTTCATTACTGAGTTTTCTGTTGTTGCCACTGCAGCGAACAGCTATAGCTAATGGCAGCATGCCACACCTCCCTATTAGATGCACATGTGATATGCTGCCATAGACACTCATACACATTACTTTTTTATTTAAAGCAAATAGACTACACTCAACTGCCCATTTTCAATTACAACTTTCTTACATAAGTAAAATAAAATAACAATATAGCAAAATAATTTAAAAAAGGTATAATACATCAGAATAAAAATAAATTGCAGAATCAGCACAACATCAAGAGATATAACTTCAAATGTCAGAGAACCACAATTCTCAAATACTGTAGACTGTGTTTAATTATTTTGACAGAGAGTATTCTCCTTAAAATGTTTGCTCAAGGTAAATATGACTTATTACAAAGCAGGTAAAGACCTGCCATTCAGAACGCCTAAGTTCCATAATGTTGGCCCTCACTTACAAAGTGTTCTATTAAAGCATTTCATAAAATAGTGTGGAATATGCAGCATGAGGGAATTGGCATCAGATGACCTTAAGGGACTAATGTATTGCTTACTTTCAAGGATGCAACCAAGATAGGAACGATATGATAAAGAACTTAGCAAACAGCATCCCAAATGTTTAAGTGCTTAAGAAACATTGTGCCACAAATTCTGCACAAATACTGGTTAAAAAATAGACAATGCAAACTCTTACAGAATGAAATCAAGCAGTGAAAAGCTTCCAGCTACCACCAGCTCCTAAACTGTGTCAGTAAACTACTGACCAAACTGACAGTTTGGCAACCATTCAAATGCTACATTTCGACAACTACTTTGACAGCCTTTGAAATGAAGATATCACTCTTTTTAATTACTCCAAGTCTTTGGGGTTTCTATTACCATAAAAATAAAAGTTAGCCAGCAACAGTTTCTATTACCATGACACGAGTGGACCCCATTCCTAAATCAAAGTATGATTAAAGTTCATGAAATTAGTATTGTTTCAATCTTTGATGTCAGCCAAAAGTGCTCTTCGCAGCACCCGGAATGTGCCCAGTAATGACTCCTTCTGCAATTCATATGGAGTTACATGTATTGGCAACATATCTAAATATAAATGTAGATTCTTTTTTATAAGACCTATTGCTCCTGCTACTATTGGAACTATCTTTCTTCCGCATTGTTCTCATTTCTGCCTGCTGATCCTGATATTTTATGACTTTTTGTCTCTCTCTGTACACAAGACACTGTAGTCACTAGGTGTAGTGATTTCAATGATCAATGCTACTTTCGTCTTCTTTTCATGGATCACTATATCTGGTTTTCTTGCATCTGTCTTTTGAACTGTTGATAATGGGTGATCCCATGTGATGTAGACTTCATCATTTACTATGATGCTGTGTGGCTCTTTTTTTCCAATGTTTTTCAGCTAGTTCAATACCATAATGTTTACACAATCCCAGTGCAACAGTCTTGCTACATTACGATGCCTTTCAGTATACAGTCCTTCTGCCATTAGTATGTCACACCGAGCAATGAGGTGTGCAACTGTTTCCAATTCTGTTTTACAAAACTTACATTTGTGTGCTTCTCCCATGTGTTCAATGGACTTTGTAAACTGTGTCAGTCGCCCACTGTCTTGCGCCTGGGATATTAACCTTTCATCTTTTGGTTTGAATTTGCTTCTCCTTAACCATTCCTGCATTCAGTCCTGATCAACATGAGATTCTTCCAGAAGTTTTCTATACTTGCAACTACTTTTATGCATTTTCCATATTTCTTGCCTTCTCATCTGATCCTTCACCTTATATTCTTTATTTTGTTTTTTGGCGCATTCAGTTGCCACCTGATTTTTATCTACTTCTGGTGTGATTTCCATTCCTGCCTGATGTAGAAATGCTTCTGCTAGACTAAGCAGGGAAGTCATTTTATATTTATTCTCCTCATTTTTCAAAACTTTTACTATGTCTGGGTCCTGTGAGGTCAGCAAATATGCGTGCAGTCCCACAATTGCAGAACTATACACATAATCAATTTCAAGGAGGCCCATACCTCCTTCGGAACTGGGAATATATAATCTTGGTATGCAATGATTTTTGTAAATCATTTGGTGAGCATGAAGCATCCTTTTTGCTTTCCTATCTAATCTATTCAACACATTTTGGGGCCAGTCAATCCCTCCAAAACTGTAAGTTAGGACAGGAAGAGCAAATTGATTTATAGCTTGAATGTTGTTCCTAAATGGCAATGCTGTTTTCAGGATTAATTTAAGTCTTCTAAAATATTCCTTACAAAGTTATATTCACATTTGTTCATGTTTCATCAACTCCCAAATATTTATTTATTTATTTATTTATTTACATTTGTTGACCGGGAGTGTCCAACTGGACGTAGATCCATTTTCAGCGGAGGCCTGGGGAGAAAAGCTCCACAGTTAAAATATACAGACAGTAGTTACATTGGATTTACATAGCAATTAACAATTTGATTAACATAGCAATTAATTACAAACATAGTTACAGATGAAGAACATAGTACATCAGTAGACAACTAGAATCTTTATCTGTGAAGTACATAACAGACATTAACAATTGTTACAATAAGAAGTCCCTGCTGTATAATAAGTAGTAGGCTTATGAGCATCCGCTTGCTATAATCAAGGTAGGTAGGTGGGTGGAAAGAAAGGTAGTGGTTGGATGGTGTGGGTGATATTAGAGTTGGAGTTGCAAGGGCATAGCCAGCATGTTTTTAGGTGCGCTTTTAGTAAAGGTTTGAAGTGGTTGCATGATGGTACAGAGGTAATTGTGGGTGGGAGGGAGTTCCACAATTTGGCTATGGTGCAAGAGAATAGTGCTTCACCAGCAGAGTTATTGGCTTTAGTGATCTGCAAGTGATTTTTGTTGCTGGATCTTAGTGGTCTGGTGGTGCGATAGGATTGGAGTAGATTCTGGAGGGATGGGAAATTTATTGGATGGTTTACTAGTTTGTGGGCGAGTGTGAGTTGATACCATTGAAGGAGGTGAGGGAGTTCATGCCAGCCCAGTTCAGCAAGTGAGAGACAGTGGTGACTATGGTAGGATGCCCCTGTGGCAAATTTGGCTATTTTGTCCATGTAGGCAGACATAGGTGTGTGCAGTATGCCCTGGCCTTGGACAAGAGACAACACATAGCACATGCACTGACAACCTAGGGCCTTAGGGACTGACACCTTACTCTGACTCACATACATATAGTACAAATGATGCAAGGCAACCCACACAACCTGTACCTAACCATATATTGCCTGTGTGCTGCGTGCATTAAACAGAGTCATCCCTTAAGTACAGTTCTGTCAACTGATGCATTTGCAAGGTAGGTTACTCAACTACACACCACTTGTAAGGAGTACTATAATATGCTATTATATGTATGGACCTGGTGCATGTATACAAGGGAATATAGTGGGCTATTTAGAGAGATATAACATCTACATGGGACCACAGATACCCAGTCAAATAGTATGTGCTCTGTAATATTCACTAGGCCTCGTAGTTGGAATATTCACTGCAGCAGTCAAGGGATATGTTAAAGTGGGGTCACATGATATTTGCACTACTGTCTATTCTAGCAGATCATGTGCTGTTCTTATCCCACCCCCAGCACATCAGTGTACCCATACAACTCCTGTAACAGTACATCTGCAATGATATATCAGCAGACCAGCCTATTCCAGGGCTGTGACAGAACCTGGTCACACGTTGTATGTCTCACGTAACACAGGGGTGACTATGTATGTCTGTAAGCTGTTGATTGTGTGTGGAATGACACCTCTCTGTCTGGCAACTGGTGTGGCTCACTGGATTAGAATGGGTGATGGTGTTGATGGTTTGAATCTGGCAGCATCCACATATTTTCGATGTGAGGTACGCGAATGGTGGCATTCCCACAGACTGTCATACCCCTCAATCTGTTACAGCAAGAAAGCTGGACAAAGTCAGAGTGAATTGGGGGACAAAGGGCCAAAACCACAGACAGACATTACACATGGTCTGATGAACCTAGAAGGTAACTAGTATAAAAGCAGGTTACAGAACAGAATAGCTGCGTGATGTAAAGGCCATCACTTAAATGTGTCAGTAGTTAGTACAATTCAGTTACTACATTATACAATATTATACCCGAACACCACAAATGTATGAGGAACAGACTAGATATATGGGGTGAAATGCTGGACATTCTGCAAAACATGTACAGTGAGAGATATGCAGATGGCCATCTTGTGTGTGGTGTTAAATTATGTATCCCAGTCACATGTTAAGTACAGTACAGTCGGGGAATGCCTTGGACAATTTCAGGGAAGTGTACTGCAGAACAGGTGCAGCAGTCAATGTCTGCAGCATCCAAAATCCTGAACTGGAGTACAGGTAGCTCTGGCCTGAAGTCACCTTATTAAGTACTGACAGTACCACTGGGCATGCTCCTACTCTTAGCTAGCTTTTGTGCATGTCTGTTACCTCTTCCTTACAAAAACCTTCCAAGTGGAAATACATCTGTACATACAGACAGATATGTACAGATATCTGTCTGTTCCTATCTCCCTTACACATGATTAGTGTATCTATCGGTATGCATCACATATGATACCGATATATCTATATCTATATATATATATATATATATATATATATATATATATATATATATATATATATATATATATATATAGCTATATAAATTACAATGATACATAGAGTCTCCTCATATATCTACCTAACACATGTACGTAATGTACACACACAGCAACATTTACAGAGACATCCCTGTTATACATATTTATATATATATATATATATATATATATATATATATATATATATATATATATATGGGTCCAAATGACTTGGTCGACTGTTCATTTGGTCGACTGTTTATTTGTCGACAGTTCATTTGATCGACAAGCATTTTAGGTGGGGCTTCGCCCACACACCCCTAACTATATATATCAACTCCAGGGTCGCACAACATTGGGGTAGGGAAAATGCTTGTCGATCAAATGAACTGTCGACCAAATAAACAGTCAACCAAATGAACAGTCAAGTCATATGGACCATATATATATCTATATATTATATATATTTAGATACATATATATATATATATATATATATATATATATATATATATATATATATGTGTGTGTGTGTGTGTGTGTGTGTATGTATATTTATTTATCTATTTATTTATTTATTTAAATTTGTTGACCGGGAGTGTCCGACTGGACGTAGGTCCATTTTCAGTGGAGGCCCGGGGAGAAAAGCGCCACAGTTAAAATAAGCAGACAGTATTTACATTGGATTACATAGTGATTAACAATTTACATAGCAATTACTTACCACATATTTACAGATGAAGAACATAGTACATCAGTAGACAACTAGAATCTTTATCTGTGAAGTGCATACCAGACATTAACAAATGTTACAAGAAGAAGAAGTTTGTGCTGTATAATAAGTACTGGCTTATGAGCATCTGAGCTTGCTATAATCAAGGTAGTTAGTGGAGTGGAAAGAAAGGTAGTGTTTGGATGGGGTGGATGATATTAGAGTGGGAGTTGCAAGGGCATAGCCAGCATGTTTTTAGTTGTGCTTTTAGTAAAGTTTTGAAGTAGGTGCATGATGGTATGGAGGTAATTGTGGGTGGGAGTGAGTTCCATAATTTGGCTATGGCGCAAGAGAATAGTGCTTCACCAGCAGAGTTATTGGCTTTAGTGATCTGTAAGTGATTTTTGCTGCTGGATCTTAGTGGTCTGGTGGTGCGATAGGGTTGGAGTAGATTCTGGAGGGATGGGACATTTAGTGGATGGTTTACTAGTTTGTGGGCGAGTGAGAGTTGATACCATTGAAGGAGGTGAGGGAGTTCAAGCCAGCCCAGTTCAGCAAGTGAGAGACAGTGGTGACTACGGTAGGATGCCCCTGTGGTGAATTTGGCGATTTTGTTGTAGCAGGTCTCTAGCTTGTTTAGATCACATTGCCTTAGGTTGGTATATATTGGAGAGACATAAAGTAGGATGGAGATAAGGTGGGAATTTGCTATTGAAATCTTTGCTGCTTTGGTGAGAAATTGCTTATTTCTGTATAACGCTCCTAGTTTTTTGTGGACTTTTTTTATAGTCATGGATATGTGAATGTCAAATTTTAGTTTATTGTCTATTTCCACTCCTAGTAATTTGGTATGTTCAGTCGGGTATATAGTGGTGTTGTCTTTTGCCGTGATGTTAAAGTGAGAGTTGTTTTGAGTATATTTGGTGGGTTGGAAGATGAGTAGTTTAGTTTTGTTTGGGTTGAGTATTAATCAGGCATCGGATAACCATGTTTCAACAGAGGAAAAGGCTTCCTGTGTGACTTTTTGCAGTTTTGGTAGGGACTGGGCTGAGCAGATGATGGTCGAGTCATCTGCATATTGTATGAGTGTGCCATGTTTGGTGGCAGAGGCTAGATTATTGGTGTAAACCGAGAAGATTAGGGGTCCAAGGATGGATCCTTGGGGAACCCCTATGGAGACAGGTAGTTGGGGAGATATGTCATTCTGCTATACAACGGATTGTTGGCGGTCAGACAGGTAACTCTGAAACCAGTTGGTGACCGATTGTGAGAAGGATAGGTTATTGAGGACAGAGATAAGTTTTTTGTGTGGGACCATGTCAAATGCTTTAGATAGGTCTAGGAAAGTAGCAGAGGAGAGATAGCCATTGTTTTTATGCTGAAGGATAGTGTTAGTAAAGGAGAGAAAGGCAGTGGTGGTGCTATGGTTTGGTCGGAAACCATGCTGAGTACTGGAAAGGAGGTTGTTAGTAAGGAGGTAGTCTGAGACCTGAGAGTGTATGCATCTCTCTAGTATTTTGGAGAGTGGAGAGAGAATGGCTATGGGGCGGTAATTGGTTAGTTCTGTGGAGGATCTGCCTTTGTGGAGGGGAATTATATGTGATACTTTCCACAGTGTGGGAACGTAACTTTCTGACAGAGATTGGTTAATCAAGATGGATACTGGGTAGGCCAGAGCATCAGCTGCGATTTGTAGGTATTCACTTGGGAGGCTGTCTGCTGCTAATTTGGTGGGTTTAAGTTTAGTTAAGAGATTTTTTATGTTGGAAGCAGGTACAGGAGAAAAAGAGAAGGCAGTGGGGAGATTACTAGTTGAAGGTGTGGGTTGGAGGGGAGGGGGGTTGTGTTGTGTTGTTTAGCTAGTGATAGTATGGTTTGGGTGAAGTGTGTGCTGAATGAGGAAGCAATATTTTCTGAGGAGTGAGGGATGTTAGGAGGGGGGTACTGACTTTACCTGGGTGGAGGATGGAGTTTATGGAGGACCAGAATTGTTTGGGGCTGTGTTGTGAGGAGTCTAGGGCAGACTGAGAGTATTGGGATTTGTCCTGTTTTATCAGCTTTTTGACTCTATTGCGTAGTTCTAGGAATTTCTGTCTAGCTGAGGGGGTTTTGGTTTTGCGCCAGTGCTCCCAGGCTTTATCCCTGTTTTTCATTTCTGCCTTAGTGGTTTTCTGTAGCCATGGGGAGGGTTGTGCTTTGGTTCTGGAGAATCTTATGGGGGCATGGTAATTAAGGATGTTCAGGAAGGTAGTATTAAAAAATTCAACTGCATCATCTAGACTGAGGTACTTTAGAGGATGCCAGTTACATTCTTTGAGGGATGAGATAAATGTGAGTGGGCTAAAGTTTAGTTTTTTACGTATTTGACGGTAGATGACAGGTTTAGCTTGGTATAGGTATTTTTTGAGCAAGAATGTTGGGGAGTGATCACTGAGACTATCTGGTAAGCAGCCTGTTATATATGACTGGGGGCTCTTACTGACTAGTATCCAATCCAGGGTAGTGTGCTTGGTGGAGTTTTTATTTATCCTGGTTGGTGACTGGACTAGTTGAGTGAAGCCATGAAGGTGTACATGATGGGTTGGATTGTTGCCAGAACAGGATTGCCAGTCAATATTGAAATCACCTAAGATGATAGTTTCTTGGGGGAGATGGTGGGTAGACCAGCTGAGGAGGTTTTCTAGGGGAGGGATGTTTTGGCCAGGTGGAAAGTAGCATCCAATTAAATTTTGAGGTTGGTATATATTATTTCTTCATTGCCTATTTGTGGAGCTGATGATTTTAAGATCTGGATGTTTAGATGCTGTTTAAATATTATAGCTACACCACCTCCTTTTTTGTTTAGCCAGTCTACTCTTAGTATGCCGTAACCTGTAGGGAGTATTTGCTAACTGGTAATGTGAGGTTTTAGCCAGGTTTCTGTCAGGATGAGTATATCTGGGGAGTACAAGTCTAAGGTGGCGTGGAGTTCATGGACTTTGTTGGATATACTTCTAATATTTAGGCATAGTAGAAGGAAGTCACTTGGCTTTCTATTGGCTGTAATATGGGAGAAGTTGTGGTTTCTAGTCGGATTATGAAGATTGGGGTTGGAGATGGTAGGGCCAGGGTTGGGGTGGATGTCTCCACTTAGGGCTAGTTTTGATAAGCATGAGATTATTAGTTTTCTCAGTTTTTGAATGTGTTTGATTATAAGGGAAACTTTATGATTGTGCTCTGTGGGTAATAATGGTATATAAATAAATAAATATATATATATATATATATATATATATATATATATATATATATATATATATATATATATGTGTGTGTGTGTGTGTGTGTGTGTGTGGGGGGGGATGTAAGAATGTCCCCACATAACCTCAGAATGCTGAGGTTGCCCGCACTTATACATCACAACAGTTGACTGAAGGAACCAGACCAAGACCTCAACAGTACAAAATCCACTCACCGACAGACCCCTGTGCCTACAGAATGTCTCCTTGTAGACAGGCACAGGTGAGCAGGTGTTGTAATGTACAATGGTATCAACACATGCCTTGGACAGGCCATATTGTCTCTGGCCACATGGTTGCCTATCTAACTGCAACCAGCCACATATGGCCATAGTGGTAACTGTACACACATAGCAGGGATATTAACAGGTATCCCAAACAGGTATCCCACTCCTAGGACACTAGATACAATAACAGTACCAAGCAATATCACTCTGCAGGCCACACATGGTGTATAACACAAGGCTAGTTTGCTTACTCCACAACAACTGTGCCTGCAATCCCATATACAACAGATGTAACCTGCTGTGCATGCGATAAGTACTGCAAGCTATAGTGTACAATAGTAGGTAGGGGTTCTAATCTCACATCAGCCAACTAATATAGCATAAACTCCATGGTGCATGTGGTAAGTACTGCGAGCTATAGTATATAATAGCAGATAGATAGGGGGTCTGATCTCACAAGAACAAACTGTGTGTGTGTAAATATATCACCTTGCAGCACTCCAGACATGTCTACATGGGCTATCTCTGTGCAATGATTATGCATTTTATAGCCCTGTGACTAGCTGTAGGCCTTAAATTGCCCTCCTTTATAACTGATGTCCACAGCCTGTCTGACCTGGACACATGATATTTGTAAATGTGTCAACTCCATCACCACAGTTTCTAGATTTGTGAGTTTAGAAAATTCAGCTGACACACAGCAAGGGTAGCAGACCTTTTCTCAAAGTAAGAATGCATGATTATGCTGACTGCCCCCATTGTCCCTGATATACTGTTCTACATATATGCATTTTGGGAGCCATGTACATATACTGACGTACCTTGCTGACATCATATTCTGCTGTGCTGCCATGCCATCCTGTGCCACTGTATTGCCACCATGTGTCCATAGTTTATCCTCTCAGACTCCTGGAACAGAAACCGACACAGGTCCATGACACACCTATCATTTTGTAATACTACCACTAGTCCAACATCATGCAACAAAGATACACAAAGTGGGATATGTAGTCATGACAAATGCCAGCATACAGTACCTGTTGTGGTCCACAACAAGTGGCATGGCAAAACAATACTGCACTACACAAGTACATGTCCAGTAATATATACACCATGTGCATCAGACACATAGTAGCATTTCTCTGTATCAATGGCACAGATGGCTGGGATGTGGCATAGGTATCATCATATGCACAGGGTGTAGTATGGGGGTGCTGGAGGCCTAGGCTGTGTTAAACAGTTGACAGCATGTATGTGAGTCAGGAAGGGTTGCGGGTTAGATGGGCCATGGAGAGGTGCCATGTGTGTCTGTCAGTTATCTGCATTTGATAGTGGTGTTTGAGTGTGTGCATGTACTTAGTCAAGCCCAGTGCTATCCCTATATGTGTGCATGTTAGACAGCTGTGGACCATACATGGTAGAGTGGACAGTTCACCATCTCTGGCCAGAACACAAGAACTATCTCTGCCAGGAGTAGCACTGGCACCACCATGTCCAATGTCAGATGCAGTGCTAGTACCTGATAGTGACTGCTGTCTTCTAGGGCTGTATTCCCCATGGGATTGCCCAGGACTATGTGCCCATGGCCTGCCACATATTGGTGTGGACAGCACACTTCCCTCTGTAGTGCTGGAGGTACTGCCACTACAGGAGTGTGACTGTGCACAGCCTCGTGGACACGCACCAGATGGTGTTATTGATCTATATCTACATGTCTGACACCCAACTCCAACCACATGTTCAAGCACAGACAATGTGCAGTCCAAAACAGACTCTGTCTCAGCCCACTGTCTGTCCACTGCATCATTAAACTGATCCAGTGTGTCCACAATGTGGTGGAGGTAGTCATGGGTGTCAGACTGTGCTGTGTCCAAAACCCTAAGCATCCATCTGGTGTTGCATTCAGAACATGCTTGTGCTTCCATGATGGTCCAAAACATGCTCTGACTGACCTGTGATGTGAAACCTGCAACAGGTGGTGGATGGACAGCAGTCCTCCTACGAGCTTCCCTGTCAATCCACCTGTGTGGGACCTTGCCAGCTCTCTGACTATGGACAGTGCCTACACTCACTGACTCTATAGTTGTCACACTGCCCTGTTCAATGTCACCACCCTCTGACTGTCCAATATCTGTGGCCTCTGGGGACAGGGTATGTGTGGGCATACTGACTCTGTGTGATGACAATGGGGGCTGAAGAGGAATGTCAACCACTGGGACAGATTCATCCCCCAACAACCCCACATGTGCCTCACTATGGCCAACATCATCATCAGTGTCCAATGAGACACTGACATCAGGTTGTGAGGGAGACAGACTCCAACTCCCCCCGGTCACCTGTGAAAACCAAGACAAAAGCAGTACATTACTATCTACATTTTTATGTATGGTAAACCACACAGGCTCATACAAATGAGGATTCACAACTGCATTACCAGTCTCACATCTTCTCATCTCCACATCCATGCACAACAGACAACCTCACACCAACATACACAGGCAAGTCAAGCACTTTATAACTCACACTTCAGCCACATCCAGTTAAATTTGCCAGTACAATCTGCCTGTAAAGTATGCAATATCACACTATACATGATAGAACTACACATAAAACCCAGTACACCTATCTTGAGAATGATATGCCAGTACTAGTGTCACTGCCTCAGGTATGTACCATCTCCCTTTTGTGATTTAACAGGCATCCGAGAGTAATTGACTCATGTATACTAGGCTGTGTGTACCCGCTTATAACTCTAAGTGCAAACGTGTCAATGGTTGCTAAAATACACACCTGTGATTACCCAGTCTATGAATCATAGGTATCTGTTCCAGAATAGAACATGCAAATATTCTACTATGGCTAAACACCACATTAGTACATAGGCAATATGGCAGCCCTTAAACTTCATAGGGTATATATGATCTGTAAAAAACAATATCACACTTACCAAGTACAGGACCACAGACTTGGACCACACCAGACAGACCTATGAAAAGGTGAGGGAGAGTTATTGTCAGCACCATAAAATGTTGCAGCACTACAAGGTAATATGTGCATATATTCACATGTACAGTAGCTACTGTGATACTGGCTGTATTGCTGACATTCTGAGTATGTGTGCACAAATGATCATAAACCCCAACTCCTCCCCCAAGGCAGATAGACCTGACACCATTGTACAGGTATGTACAGCCTGCCTCAATGCCTGATACAGTATTACAATGGTCAACACAGTACGCTTACCTGGATGCTCCTCTGCTGTGGACACTGTGGCACTGACATACACGATGAATGGTGTGATGGATGTCTGAGAGCTGTCATGTGTTCCTAGGTTTGCCAGGAATTCCTCTGTGGTTGTGAGTGGATGTTCTGTTACAGGCCCTCCACCAGTGGTGGCATGATCCCTAGCAATATCAGCTGCACTTCATCATGTAGCATTCAGCATGTCTGTGTCCTGGTATCAGACCTGATTTTAGGTTCTGTCCTGTTGGCCAATTTGATTGACATCCCACTCAAGGTCTGCCCACAATGCTGCCTGCTGTTCCCAATTATGCCTCCCCTGGACAACAAGATCTGATGGTGCTGTCTCAGTTCATCTACTATTATGTCATTTCCTGCATCTGAGAAGAAGGCATGTCTTTTGCGGTGCATGGTTCCTGAAAGAAAACAAAGGGGGAACATATTACAGGACCAGATATGTGGATGCCCACTAAGTACAGATCCAGCATACCCATAATGGACTGCACTATCCACTGCTCCCTCACACATCATACCTCACAGTCTGGCAACACACTACATGTGTGGATACTACCAAGATAGTAGCAATACTGGGGTATGTCCGTGTGTGCTTTGACAGATTCTGCTGTATGTTCCTACACCCCCAATGCAGTCTAAAGTAGTGTGTCCTCTACGGGCAAACTCCCACTACTAAATCATACAGCCACTTCCAGTCAAATAACAGTGTGCTATTATGACCACTATATGGAGATAGTCCAGCAACACCAGTGTGCCACAATGACAGAAAACAAGGCAAACCTGCATTGTATATGTTCCCTGCAGGCATCATACCGTTCCACCATACAGATGTTTACAGAATGTCAAGATGTTTGCCTCATAGTTTTGGTTATTTTCACACAACATTGTAAATTTCTGACAAAAGACTGGCCAATCATTGATGGTTGATGTCAGAAAATAAAGACAGACATCTGTGTTCAAGATGTCATACCCTTCAGAACACAGTTAAGTTATTGTAATATATATTATTCTATTCACTTTCTTACTTTGTACGAGCAATAGTTACAGTGTCCCTAATTTTGGACCTTTGTCCATTCATTATGGCTTTGTTCAGATATATTGCTGTAACAGGATGACATCTACGTAAGCCATAGCTCTCAACCAGACAGGGAACAATGTAAACAGGGCCATGGACAGCTAGAGTACATCAGGGAACATCAGGGGCACTTTAAAAATGTTAGAAGTATTTATGTGAGACATTGACAGGCTGAGAGAAGGTAAATTAGTGTACATTGTCTGACGTTACAGTATTATACACACTTACCTTTTGACACTATGTTTTACATATCATTCACAAGCTTTCCTACAACAGCAAACTGTTGTAAGTGGGAATAAGAGGGACAAAGCTAAGATGTGAGTGGAAATCAGGTGCATTTGAGAGGCATGCCTGCAGGTGTAAGACAGCAGAGTATCAATGACATATCATCACCATAGATCTAAGACAGGCTTACTGCTGTACTCCCTATTCCCCATACCTTCATCCTCCCATCTGCATCCTGTTATATAGAGAAATCGATTACATACCTGGTTGAGTGCAGTACTTCTTTGTTGAACTTTGGTCCAGTAATCTTTTGAAAATATACTCTTTATGTAAGGTAAGTCTCATACAGAATTGGTCCTCATAACCAGCTGCTTGCCTTTTTAAGGTACTGCACATTAGTAGGTAATTGCCTCTGCATCAATCTGTGGCTCTGATATGGTAATTACAACCAAAACAGCTGAATTGTACTATCATCAGCCAATGACATGCCACCACAGTGCAGTATATAAGGCCTTCATGTAGACCTGGGCCCCTTTCTTAGCTGTTAAGGTGGATATTACT
Organism: Protopterus annectens; assembly: GCF_019279795.1. Taxonomy (NCBI): domain Eukaryota; kingdom Metazoa; phylum Chordata; order Ceratodontiformes; family Protopteridae; genus Protopterus; species Protopterus annectens. The sequence goes on from NC_056729.1 coordinate 768,380,247, forward strand.
GAGGTGTGGAGACTACAGCATCGCAGAGGATAGGTATCATAACTGTCAACTGTAAAGATGTATGCAGTATGTCCACAGTTTCACCTCATATGTGTGGTCAGTGTCCCATAACATTGTGGTCATCTGCCAATTCACTGACAAACATTATGGGTTGAGATCAGTAATGGAAGGCACACATCTGAGTATTAGACTTCATACCCCTTCTAAATATGCATGTTAATGCAATAGATGTTTTTGTATCAACTTACTATCAATGTAGGAGTAAACTGTAAAACATGTCCCAATCTCTGGACCATTGCCCCCCCCCCCCCCATTAACTATGGCTGTGTCCAGATTCCACGTGCTAGGGGTTTGGGAGGTATGGTAGGTCTGTAATAGCTACCTTTACATACAGGTGTGTGTGCTACAGGCCACAGCTGCTGCTGCAGCCTAGAAACATAGGGGGAGTGTGAACACTTTGGAGGACAACAAGCTGTACATGTAACTGTGGCAGCCCTGTCATGATGGCAGAGCCAGGATAAGGGTCCAATTAAAGCATGTGATTAAGGTACATCTTTTATGCAACAGTGCCAATAACAAAGTAGTAGGCAACATATAGTTATGCTATATGGATATGTGCAGTGTGTTCCCACCTGCAGGCCTTTGACTTGCAAAACTGTATAGTAGTTCATTAATTAGCAGTAACCTGTGCAGATAACGATTGCATGACTCAGTCATTTATTGCTGTCTTTACAATAATGTAATTGAACTGCAACACAAGACTGGATTTAAAACCAGGACTGTGTATAGCAAAATGTACTGCAGACAAAGCATTTAACAGACTGAGCTACTGAGTTAATGTTATAGCAGGTGTATTTGTAACATATATGTGCATACATACAGACTGTGACCAGCATTTTCTATATCCATCAGTATGTGCATGGCTTTATATGGATATATGTCTGCATCAGAGTCTCAGATGAATATGTATTTTGCCATGAATGCTTTAGCAGGTGTCTTTCTACATGTTACTGATACAAGGGCACATTTAGCTGCTATCACAGGCCTCACGTGCATCCATTTTTATGCATTTGGCTGTCTAGTGGTGTATTATTGCACCAATGTCCAAGGTAATCTTCCATTTTTCCCATTAATTTTTAATTCCAGTTTGAGCAGTGGGGCACGGCGCACAGCTGCTCTGAGATCACCTAATGACTGTAAGTGGCAATCAATATGTTTTGATGAAAACAAGTGTGCTAATTCAGATATGCATGATGTGGTGGGTTTATGCAGTGTGCTTCAGGTGTGATAGGCTTGGGTTCGAAACATAGCAGAGGTTTTTATTTTGTACATATGACTTACAATGTTATAAACACATATACTCATTACAGCTCTATTTAGCTGAGCTAAGAGAACCTGTGCAATGCAGCATGCCATGTAGCTCCACACTAAAAAATATAAAGAAAAGAAAAAAGGGGAGATAAGAAAGTGGTATAATGGGGCAAGCAGGGGAAATTATAGTGAAAGGTAAGTAGGGATATGCAGGAAGGGTATAAGAAAGAACCATAGCTATCCATTTCTTGTACAACAACAGCTGTGTACTTTGACAGATTTTGTAGATGAATTTGAACAAACCTGAGAGAGAGAGGTGAGGACAACATAACTGCTTTGTCATGCCAATTGGACCAAATTACTTGTGGATACATTTGTGAAATGGAGAGCTATCTATGGGGTGATATTTTTTTGGCGGACAGATGCCCATTTTTTAAAATTAAGGTGAGAGTGGAATGTTGCGGAAGGGACTTAGCTAAGTGTGGGGAGGTAAGTTGTGTAGGAGAGGATGCATTTGCAGATAGACAAGACAGTAGACAGGGGCAGTGTGTGGCGCATGAAGTGGGTGAACACCTTGGATGGGGAGGGTATTGTGGATCGAAGTCACACGTGCCTCCAGATGGCAGCAGCATGACTCACATCTCCACCCATAGGACTGTCGATGCTACTCTTTCCCTGCCCTGGGGGTGGCTGTGCTGGAGGCTGGTGCCAGAGTGAGGCTGCCCCACCAGGTTGACTACCATGCCTTCAATCTGGCACAGGTGGCATTCATAGCTCCTATGAACAATCCTGCACACCATGTCTGGTAGTTCAGCCTGGGTGACAATGTCCCAACCACCATTGCTCTCAGCAGGAGGCTGGGCCCCATCCCCTGAAGTGGTCTCATCCCACACCGCAGGTGGTGCAGAGGCAATGGAGAGTGCACCATCGGTCTGGCTCCCAGATGTGCTAGGACCTGGTGCCACTGCTGGTTGAGGCAAGGTAGATGTATCACCTGGAACTGGCCTACCCTGACATGTTGTAGTAATGGAGGTATAGCAATAAGTATAGGTTAGTTGTCAACAAATTGTTGTTAGTAATAGCAGCATGGCAGAACTTTGGAAATAACCCAATTACACATAAATGCATATTATGTGAAACAGAACAATAAAAAACAGAAGAGTCACTATGTTAACAGCATGCCAGTAACAGTTACAGCATAAGGCCAACAAAGTAGGTAATGTAACAAGATATGTTTATATGCAACCAGTATAAAACAAAACAATAATAAAACATTTCCCAAAACACAGTTATTGTAACAACATATATTAACAATAAACCATAAACAATGAATAACAATAAGAAATAAATGAAGATTAGGGGTGGGGATAGAAAGAAAAACAGTCCATTAGTAACATTTCCAGTTATTTCTTTGACAACAGTACTTCTGTCTACTCTACGGGTCTGTATTGTGTTTATGTGTACAGTGACTACAAGTCTCCTATAGCTGATGTAGCATGTACATACCCCTTAAGTTATTTGCATGGGGCACTATGGGTCCAGCAGTAACAAGTGCAGGTACACAACTACACAGAACACTTGCACATCAAGTGGACTTATATAATTACCAAGGTGATCTTGGTGATACTTTGCAATATAGGTAATCACTTCCATGGTAATCCTGTGACAGATGGATTACTCACTATTAATTACATAAAGTGAAATTGTGACACTTGAGAGACATGTATGTGTACAGTACAGACACTAAACAACTGTCATGCCTTGGTTGCCAGACATGGGAATAGAACTCAATAGCAGTGACTGCAGGAGACATCTGCATAGGGTGTATAATTGACTGCAGCAACTTTTTAACAGGCACTTCAGGCATGCAGTCATACTGGGATTATACATTTTATATCTGACTGAACATTACTAATGAACACATTCTTACTAATGATTTTAACAATCTGTGACATCTAAACACATGGTTATCTACTCATAATATGGGCTATCTCACTCATTTACCTGTAGTTCCTGAGAAGAGAGAATTTGTAAGGATTATGTGACTGCTACTGTAATATTTAATGCTACATAGCTCTGGATTCGAACCCCAGTCTGTGTATGGCAAAATGTACTATACACAAAGCATTTAACAAACTGAGCTACGAAGTCACTACTGATTACTGACTGACTAATATTTGCCTAGAGCTCATCTAGAACCAAAATATGACCTGGTAGTAGTACTACTACAGTGTTGTACTAGACTGCAGTGACAGTACACCACATGTGCATGAAATACAAGCATAACGCAGATAGTAGATAAGCTATATATCAGTATAAACAATGCTGGTGTACACAATTTATTGTTAGTGGTTTGAAATATCTGTGAAGTCAACAAACAATATCAGCTCATGGAGTGGGCTACCTCACCCATATACCTTTATTACCTGATGCCTGTGGATTTCAGAGCATTATGTGAACATTATTGACTTAATGACAGCCTTAAACATACGAGTTAACCAATACAATTTGCATCCATTGGATTTGCATTCTACAGCTATGTGACTGCAGCACCTTACCTTACAGCCTGAATGCATATAGCTCTTCTGTAATAGTTACAACAAGACAATCCTGATGTACACCATTTTCCTTTGTGTTATTGGTATTGTTTTATGTTTAATTGCACAACAGTTGGCATTATTTATTTATTGTAATACAGCTTTAATTCCACATTTATTGCACTACAGAGTTTATTGTATATACATTAATGTATTTACTGGTATTCTTTCATGTTTTTATTGCACTACAGTTGGCATTATTCATTTCTTGCAATACAGCTGTAATTCCACATATATACCACTAAAAACGTTATTGTATATAATTTAATGCAGTTAATACTTTATTATTTCTTGCTTATTTCACTACAGTTAGTATAATACATCTGTACTCACCACACTCACACTGCAAACTGGCCAAGCGCCCAGTGTGCGACTCGACATTGCGAGCCCTCTCAGCTGCAGCTGTTGGAAGCACACCATTATGCATACCAGCTTTGCAGACATTCAGATTACATATTGTTAAAACACAGGTAAAATTACTCACATACTTGTGGAGCATTCCCTGCCCGAGGTTCTTGGACCCAGGTATCCAAGAGTCCCCTCTTTCATCGTTTCAGGTCATCATGATGGTAACAACACTGCTCATCTGTGTGGGGAATACCAGTAACACTGGTGAGTTCTCTGGCCAGCTGGTCCCAGACCTCCGCCTTACACTCCTTGCCCTGGAAACCTCCCTGCAGCAGCCAGTCATCATGGTTTTTAGATAGAAGACCAACCATGACCCTGGACTCCAGAATGTCCCAGTGCTGCACCTGAAAGCATGTACCTTCACCAACACCAGCCCTAGTAACCATCAGAGAAAGAACTCCACTAGTTTCTGCTGTATTCTTGCCTAGTGGGCTTAATATAGACTGTTTTCCCACCCTTACATGTCATTGGGCAACATAAAAAAGCACCACATCACTTAGAACCAGGCAAACCAATTCAGCTTTGCAGAGAAGTGCAAAAACTCAAAGAACCATAGTCTTAGCGGAGCTTAGTGGTGTGCAAACCAGCCAAGCAGAGCATGAACATTGACAGCCATTACCATGTTTATGCAGTGCTTAGCAGGTCTAAGCACAGCTGAGCAGAGCTTAGCAGAGTGCAGTGGAGCTATATTTTATAATAGTCTACATGATATGTCTATCAAAATTAAATACATATTTTCCCTTCCATGTATTCAAACCCTGGATGCACTGCACATGGAGCCATAACTCTACCCATTAAGCTATGTGGATATTAAGATGCCTGGTATACCTTTACATATAACATAGAGCTACCTATAAGCAGTGCTGAGCACTGCACTGCGCTATGCAAACACGTTCAAATACTCTTAAACACAAATTTAAATACATCCAATTTCTAATTTTAGATGTCTGGCACAAGTCTGCTATCATATCTGTGGGCACTGCTTAGCATTGATGTGCTCCACGGGGGGGGGGGGGGGGGGGGCAAACATGCTTTTCTTTAAAAAAATATATAAAGTTAAAATGAGACAAAAGGACAGTCCAGGGAGTCTCTTACTCATCTGCAGACATGGGTAGCACTAGACCTCTACCTACACTGATTCAATGACCATGTTCCTTGGCTTTCCTCGGCAATGCACCATCACTAATATGCATGGCTTGCTGCTGAGGGGGAAGAATGTGCATGGACACAGTAACATTCTGTGTAGGCTCTACATGGTGCCTATATGGATTTTATTAAATGCTGGGGTAGATCTTTCAAGAATGCTTTTAGGTTACTATGGTATGCTGTTTGCTTTCCCTGTAGTTTTGGATTGTGTGCCTTTTATGTATTACCTTCAGCATGTGTGAATGCACAGTACTTTCTGAAGTAAATGTTAAGATGCATTTGTCAGCCTGCACATCATTCATTTCTCAGCTGGGCAGGCAAATTACTTCCTAGGTCACTCAGTAGTTATTTGAGCATATACATTTCCAATAATTAGTGAAAACTGTTTGTTTTGCAAGTTATTTGTTTGATGGATACTAGTTTAGAAACATATTCATAAGAGATGGGGAGGAGGAAGGTAAAGGAGGATAACCTCAGCTTGATGTTATAATGGTCATAGGATTTAATCTTTCACATGACCAGAAAAAAAAACTTCCAAGTGAATAGTCAGTTTGGGGGAAGGATACACTGTAGTAGTGTGTAGTTTTGAGGAGGTTTGCAGTAATGTTAATATAAAAGAGAGATATATCCTATTTGCAATTTAGGGCTAGTAGACTCTTCCCACTCATGGGAGCCCTAGATCAGTGTGAATGAAAAAGTCAAGTTTTAAGGAAACGAGTACATTAGTGGTAAGGTCACCAGAATAACTAACTTATAAATTTTAGTAAACTGTTGCTCCAGATCACACAAGAGACATTGCTAGACACATGTGGAAGGACACAGTAGTTTAAGATAAACACTAATATTAATTTTCCAGATGCAGAGTTTTTGATATAGCAGAAATTATACAAGTGATACTATGTCGTACATTATAAAACATTAAAAAAGAGTACGTCGCCCTTGTACAAATGCATCTTATTATAGTGTGGAGACTGCCTCTGGAAGGAATGTAAAAAGGAAGTTAGTTTAATATTTATATTACTGCAGAGATATACTGCTATTGCAGGAGAGGTTGTGTTTAGGATTTCCCTCACTTTAATAGTGAAGAAATGTGTCTATGGGTCAGATTCCAAAAGAATGGAGTAACATCGTGGGCAGCATCAAATTTGGTGGGCAAACTTCACCAGACTAAATAATGCAGAGATTGATCAAGTACAATGACTAGCATGTCAGTGAATGTAGTCCATCTAGGAATGAAAGGTATAGTGTAGTCATCTTACGGCTTTTCCCGGTTAGGGGTCGCCACAGCAGAACTCAAGTCTGCTAATGATTGGCAGTGAATATTTACAGAGTTGAGTTGCCAGCTCGGTGCCCAACTTTCAAAGAAGGCACACCTACACATGCACACACCTCCCTGCATGTCTTTAAATTCACTCAACCATGGGGTGGACATGCAGTCTCCACACAGATAGCACTTCAGCCAAGAATCAAACCGGAGAACTTCTTGCTGTGAGTTAACAATGCTAACCACTTCATCATCGTAGCCTATAGTGTAGTCATCAACACCTCCAAATAAATGCTAAAAAACAAAAAGGAAGCCTGGACAGATGATCAGACACTTTAATACACACCAAGATTAACAACTAAGCGCTTTCATCTACACTCACTGGACTTCGTCAGAGTTGTTAAATAAAGTAATTAAATAACTTTAAATAAGAAGGAACAGCCAACCACATCACATATAGTGTATGCTTACATAATAATACATCCTTAAAAAGACATGACTTTTAATAAAAAATAAATTCTATTACTATTGCGCAAACTTTATAGTGTAACACAAATCATGTAAACAGCATTAAAACATTAAAAACACCTTAAAAATCTTGGCAAATATTTTAAAACCTTGCAAAAATAATAAGCACTTTAAATGAAACACTGCATGGATGAATGAATGAATGAATAAATATATAAATAATCAGAGTGTAATAGGTCTACTCTTGAAAATACTACCTATAGAAATATTAGCACTGAGACCAGGGTAAACGGAGGCAATAAGCCTCAACTTCCAAATCAATTCCTTATATTCAAATAGAGTGTCAAAGTCACATCCTCTGTTTGATCTCACCACTTTATCAATGACAAAAATGTAAACATCTTGTATTCAGTACAATGTACATGATACTTATTAAGGGCATTAGTGGATTTGTCATTTTTAATATCATGCAAATGTTCTCTGATTCTATCTTTCAGCTTCCTGTTAGTTTTACCTATATACAATGCACTGCATGTTCAACAGGTAGCAAGATAAACCACAAAAACTTTCACAATTACATCTACTAGGATATGCAATGGTCTTATCAAATCCTTCAACAACAACATAAGGTCCCTGATGAATGAACCTACAATATTTACAATCTCTGCAGGTATTCATGTAACTAGATCTACCCCTAGTAGGATGACCACTAGAGTTAATTTCCAGCAAATTCTTGATAGTCTACTTTTACTAAACATAATTGTAGGAATAGCTCCCACAACCTGTTTCACATCTGTGTTGAACACTAACGTCCAGTCTTTCTTAATCAAACCCACATATTTGTGCACATTGCAATTGTAAGAAATTATAAAAGAAACATCCTCAGATGTCAAAACAGACTCTGTAATATTGAAACCCAAACCTGGATGCTGTTAGCACTCTTTTCATCCTTACACATAAGAATAGGTGCAAATCTATCATGTCGCCCTTTTAAAATCTCATTTTTAACATCATCTAAAAGTGATGTTGGATAGACTCTGTCTAAAAACAGGGAACACAAATAGCCTAAATCACCTTCAAAAACATTATCCTTGGAGGTAAGTCTGGATAGGCGAACCATTTGACCTTTAATTAGTCCCCTCTTTTGATGCAGGGAGTGACAACTCGTAAAATGCAAGTAAGAATTAGAAATATGTTCTTACAGTAAATAGCAGAAGTGTAGCATGTAGATACGAAATCCTTGGAAATAGTTACATTCAAATAGTTTGTCCTGAAAGTATCTACACTATAAGTAAAAAAACTAGTGGATTCTTCCAATTTTACTAAAAACACCTCCCACTGATATATTGATCCCTTCCACAAAATCAGTATGCCATCTAACAATCTTTGATAGGTATATATCAATGGGGTAAACTCCGATGCAAATACGTATGTCTCCTCTCACATTGCAAGTACTGCATTAGCATAGCAAGGGGCACAAAGTGCTCCCATTGATTCATTCAACCATGGGGCAGACATGCAGACTCCACACAGACAGCACTCCAGCCGAGAATCGAACCAGAAAACCTCTTGCTGTGAGGTGACAACGCTAACTGCTGCACTACCACAGCCTATAGTGTAGTCATCAACACCTCCAAATAAATGCTAAAAAAACAAAAAGGAAGCCTGGACAGATGATCAGACACTTTAATATACACCAAGATTAACAACTAAGCGCTTTCATCTACACTCACTGGACTTTATCAGAGTTGTTAAATAAAGTAATTAAATAACTTTAAATAACAAGGAACAGCCAATCATATCACATATAGTGTATGCTTACATAATAATACATTGTTAAAAAGACATGACTTTTAATAAAAAAAATAAGTAAATGTTATTACAATTGCACAAACTTTATAGTGTAATACAAATCATGTAAACAGCATTAAAACATTAAAAACATATTAAAAACCTTGACAAATATTTTAAAACGTTGCAAAAATAATATGCACCTTAAATAAAACACTGCATGGATGAATGACTGAATGGATGAATGAATGAATGAATGAATGAATGAATGAATGAATGAATGAATGAATGAATGAATGAATGAATGAATATATAAATAATCAGAGTGTAATAGGTCTCATCTTGAAAATACTAGGTTCATAGGTTCATAGGTTGGTACTAGGCTATCAGCCCTAGGGCCTATACAAGCCTAGCCATAACAATTCCCTGGCTATTTCTTCCCACACTATTTACTTCCCTGGACCCCTATCTAGCAGGGCGACTGACATGATCCCAGGGTAAATTTCCTTTCTCCCATCCAATCGTCAAGGTTCCTTTTGAAGAGGGCCAAAGAGGCACTCTGCTTGACATGTATGGGCAATCTATTCCAGAGTCTGGGGAGTCTCTGGGTCAGGAACCTATCCCTCCATTATGTTTTGTTTATTGTGATGACAAGGTTTAGATCCCTGGAGTGTGTGGTTCTGAGGGATTGGGATTTCTTTAAGTGTAGCATGTCCAACAGCTCTGGGTTTGACATGGCCTTGTATGTTAAGCAGAGATCGCCTCTGAGTAGACGATATGCGACAGAGTATAGCTGGAGTTTTTTAAGGCGGTCAGAGTGGGGCATCTGCTTTAGGCCTGTGATTCTTTTAGTGAAGTATTTCTGTGGCCTTTACAGTTGTTGCAGATGTCTTGAGAGGTACATACCAAACAGGGCGTTGTATTCTATAATGGGTCTAATGAGGGATGAGTACAGTGGGACAATGACCTCCTTTTTTCTGGATGAAAAGCCCTTAGTGATGAGGTGTGCCACATAGAAGGATTTCCTGACTGTTGTGGCAATGTGGTTATTGAAGGTGAGAACACTGTCTACCTGTGTCCCTAAGTCTCTTATCACACTTTCAGCATTTAGTGTACTGCCACCTATATGGTAATTCATGGGTACATGTTTTTTCCTAAAGGGGATAACTATACATTTCTTGGCATTGAGCTTGAGCCCATGGCTCTGGCACCAAGCATCTGTTTCTGTAAGGCTCTTTTGTAGATTATCCACATCATTTGGGGATTCAGTAATGGCTCCCAGTTTGCAGTCATCTGTGAACTTTGCTAGCCAGAGTAGCTTAGTGTTGGCCTGTATTTCAGAGAAGTAGATGCCAAACAAGAGAGGTCCCAGGACTGAACCCTGAGGTACTCCACTTGTCACTTGTCTGGAGCTGGATTTGGAGTCGGATACTTGTACAGTGTGGGTTCTATCAGTAAGCCAGTTAGCAACCCATTGGGTGATGTAGGGATTAATGCCCAACTTAGTAAGTTTATCTATGATTCCAGAGTGGGGGATGGTGTCAAAGGCCTTGGCAAGGTCTAGATAGGCTGTGTGGACCACCTTACCCTTGTCCATCGCTCTGGAGACTGATTCAAAGAAGTCAATCAGGTTCAGGAGACAAGATTGGCCCTTCACGAACCCAAACTGGGTGGGGTCCAGTGTTTGAAGGTTGCCAATGTCTTTGTTTATAAGTTCCATGATAATACACTCCATGGCCTTGCAGATGAGGCTCATCAGACTGATGGGACGGTAGTTTCTGGGATCCAAGGTGGATCCCCCCTTGTGGAGTAGGATAACTGTAGCTCTACGCCACTCAGTGGGCACAAAACCTGAGGTGAGGCTATGATTAAATATGACATTTAGGTGAGGTGCCAGTTCATATTGTAGTTCATGTAGTACACAGCCCGGGATGTCATCTGGTCCCATGGATGCTGTATTCTTAGCTTTGGAGAGTGCGTTTTTTACCTGTGTGGCCATTATTACCGGAATTTGGCAATCTTCCAGTATTGAGATGGGCCATTTAGGGGGTGAGAGGGGGGTGAAGTTGGCACTGAATCGATCTGCCAGGATATTGGCAATATCCTTGGGATCAGTATATTTAATGCCATTCTGTTTTAGCTCAGAGCAGATCTGAGCATTGCCATTTAGATTCTTGACATAGTTATAGAATGCCTTGTGGTTGTCTTTGGAATCTTTGGCAATTTTATTTTTGTAACTAGCTTTGGAGGATTAGAAATAAAAATATAGAAATATTATCACTGAGACCAGGGTAAACTGAGACATTAAGCCTCAACTGTCAAATCAATTCCTTATATTCAAATAGAGTGCCAAAGTCACCACATCTGTTTGATCTCACCACCTTATCGATGGCAAAAATGTAAACTTCTTGAATTCAGTACAATGTGCATAATACTTATTAAGTGCATTAATGGATTTGTCTTTTTAATATCATGCAAATGTTCTCTGATTCTATCTTTCAGCTTCCTGTTAGTTTTACCTACATAAATGCATTGCATGTTCAACAGATAGCAAGATAAACAACAAAAACTTTCACAATTACATGTACTAGGATATGCAATGGTCTTATCAAATCCTTCAACAACAACATAAGGTCCCTGATGAATGAACCTGCAATATCTACAATCTCTACAGGTATTCATGCAACTAAATCTACCCCTAGTAGGATGACCATTAGAGTTAATTTCCAGCAAATTCTTGATAGTTTACTTTTACTAAACATAATTGTAGGAATAGCCTCCACAACCTGTTTCACATCTGTGTTGAACACTAAATTCCAGTTTTTCTTAATTGAACCCACATATTTGTGCACATCACAATTGTATGGAATTATAAAATAAAAATCCTCAGATGTCAAAACAGACTCGGTATTATTGAAACCCAAACCTGGATGCTGTTAGCACTCTGTTCATCCCTACATTTAAGAATGGGTGCAAATCTATCATGTCACCCTCTTAAAATCTCATTTTTAACATCATCTAAAAGTGATGTTGGATAGTCTCTGTCTAAAAACAGGGAACACAAATAGCCTAAATCACCTTCAAAAACATTATCCTTGGAGGTAAGTCTGGATAGGCGAACCATTTGACCTTTAATTAGTCCCCTCTTTTGATGCAGGGGGTGACAACTCGTAAAATGCAAGTAAGAATTAGAAAATATGTTATTACAGTAAATAGCAGAAGTGTAGCGTGTAGATACAAAATCCTTAGAAATAGTTGCATTCAAATAGTTTGTCCTGAAAGAATCTACACTATAAGTAAAAAAACTAGTGGATTCTTCCAATTTTACTAAAAACACCTCTCACTGATATATTGATCCCTTCCACAAAATCAGTATGTCATCTATAAATCTTTGATAGGTATATATCAATGGGGTAAACTCCGATGCAAATACGTATGTCTCCTCTCACATTGCAAGTACTGGATTAGCATAGCAAGGGGCACAAGCTGCTCCCAATGGTACCCCTGAGATTTGATGAAAGTATTCATCTTCAAAGAAAACAAAATTGTTAGTTAAAACTAACTCTAACAGTGTAAGAACAAGTTTTCTAATTCTTACTTGCATTTTATGAGTTGTCACCCACTGCATCAACATTTTTGAAATCAGCATGACTTTCAGGCAAAAAAAATCAAAGAATATACAAAAGAAAAGAAATAGAGAAAAAATGGATATATGCTATAATAGAAGAGAAAGAAAGACCTTGGATGGCAAATAAAAACATATTATGTAGAGAAGAGAATGTTAAGTTACAAAGCTGAGTTCGCTCAATATTGTTGTTTAGAAGAAGGACAGTGTGGTAGTTGACATATCAATGAAAAAGTGGAAGAGTAAGGTGGAAGGAAAAGTAAGAAAAGTGGAAGAATAAGGTGGAAGGAAAAGTAAGAAAAATAAGAAAAAGAGTCCTATTTTCCTAATTAGATCTAGAGCAGGAATGGGTCCATGTTTTACTAAGGAATTATTTTAAAACATGTTTGAATACAGGACGGTTAAGAGTTTGATCTGATATGGGCTGTAATGTTGTTCCAAGCTTTAACAAATGAGTAGGAATACAGGCTTTTAACAGCAGATTTGTTAGGGTTATATAGTATAAGGATCTCTGTAAGAATATGCTTATGTTGTTCCATAACTTTTGTCACTCTCTGTTTTACAAATGTGTTACTGTTTTACAAATGTGTTACCGAGTAGTATCTCACATTCCTACTAGAAACTAGTTACATGCTATTTGGTATTGAAATTTTACGCTCATTATTATGCCCTGATTTTTGACAGGATGCACCTAGTTTTCAAGAGATTCTGTTGCCATTGTCATTTTCTGCAGCTTGAGAGGTACGACGGGGGAAATTTCTGTACTATAAGTCTTGCATGTTGCATTTTGCATAAGCATACACAGCTGCAAGAATCCATGCCTTTAAATATTGTTGAATGTAACCTGTAGTTCAATGCATAATTAAGATATGGGATAAGCCAAACACTGTGTGCCTCAGCAGAAATGAACAAATTGAACATATTTTACCTACCCTCTAAATATCATTAATCGGTGAACTTATATAAAAATCATTCAAGTGACAAAATCTGCTGCTGTTATACATCTGTAATGCCAAGGCACTGATAGTTGATTAGTTACCTCTTCCTAGCATGAAACTCATTCTTCTAAGTGAAATAAATGCTTGATTATCAGGCTATCTGCACCACTGATTCTGGATTCTATAGGTAGTGAGAATGGCTATGTTCTACCTCTACAATGCTCAAGCTTTAAAAAGCATTGATAGGAACAATAATAAGGGTGCCTTGCAAGGAGTAATTACATATTCTAGTGCATCTGAAATTAGGGAATGATATGAGGTAAAAATACTTGGAATGGTAGGCATATCCTCAACAAAAAAGACAAGTTCAGATCAGCATCTTAAGTGTTTGTATAAATTTTACCAATGATTTTGCATTTCTGAATACTAAGTTCCCTTTTAAATACATATCCTTACAGCACAATCTACAGTCATAGTCCATACCTCTCACTGTTTAGATTTTCGCAGAATGTCCAGATTTTTCCTTCATATTTTTGGTCTGTTCCTCATAAAATCTGTGTTTTTCTGGATTTCTGTGGCAAATCATTCAGGACTGAATTCACTAAATAATGACAGGCATTTGAGTTTCAGAGTTCACATCCTTCAGAAAATATATGGTAACACAAGACCTTTTCTTCCAACTACTTTCTAAGTTTATAAAAGTAATATTTAAAAATTGTCCCTAGTTTTGGGGATTTGTCCCCCATTATTTTTTTGTGCTAGATGCTTTGTCCAGATTTTTTGTGCTAAGACGTTGAGAGCTATTTGGACTGAATAACAAAGAAATGCTATACAATAAATTAAGGAATGTCCCTCATAACTGGGACAATTGAGCTCTATATCTGTGACGGTTAAAATGATAGTACATCACAGAATGCAACAAACCTAGATGGAACCTAAAGCATGACAGCACAGTAACAGGGTATGTATGATTTCAAATGCAGGAAGGTAAGTGTGGTTCCACATGCAGAAACAAATTAAACAATAAAATGTGGCAGTCACAACAGTTCTTCTACCAGTTAATATTATTGAGATGTTGTTTTTTGCCTTTTCCCCAAAGGAAATGTCAATTATCTCACTGTCCTGTACAGTAGCTGTGATGTAATGGTTTTGACTTGTTCTTTACCTGATCTCTCCCACATTATCCGACAGTCATGCCGAGCTGAGAGGAAACTGAAATAAAAAGAAATTCAGCAACAACAGTTAAAGCAGGAAATAACATACTTGGTTTGTTAACGTCTTCAAATGTAAACACTAATTACAATGCATTGCTAATGATATCCCTTAAAAACATAGACAACACTTTGAAAAACTCAGTCCTGGAAAAGCCAGCATTAATATTATGGGTTGTGCAATAAAGTACAACAGGTCACAGTGAAATTATGAATTCTGTTATAATGGCATACTTTTTTCTGTAACACTGGAGAAAAAGAGGCTAAAATAACAAATTAGCAAGGAGTTATTTGCTCATACAGGTCACTGCAACACAAATTTAACAAGGGTATCGGATTTTCCTCAGTAATACTATCTGTTTACCCATTGTTAGTGTAACTAATAGGTTACACATGCAGAAATAATTAAGCATTCTTTTCC
Organism: Protopterus annectens; assembly: GCF_019279795.1. Classification (NCBI taxonomy): domain Eukaryota; kingdom Metazoa; phylum Chordata; order Ceratodontiformes; family Protopteridae; genus Protopterus; species Protopterus annectens. The sequence goes on from NC_056729.1 coordinate 768,395,427, forward strand.
TTATCTCTATTTCTTAACTGCTTTATGTGTGTGTACATGTGGGAGCAGTGTGCTTATATGGCTATATGTGCATATGCTTATGCTGTGTGTGTGTGTGTGTGTGTGTGTGTGTGTGTGTGTGTGTGTGTGTGTGTGTGTGTGTGTGTGTGTGCGCGCGCACGTGCATGCGTGTATATTTGGTATGTGTCTAGCTACCTGCTTAGTCTGTGTGCGTGCTTCTGCTCTGTTCATACCTTCAAAACTAATTAGTTCTACCTTAGGAGGTCAGAAACTCCTCAGAAGTATGCTTCTACAAACTGAGAATTTATTTCTAAATACTTTTGTGATTTCAGAGGACTGAATAGCATGTGTTTATTTTAAAGTGCTGCATTTGAAATGTGATATTTTGTGAGAAACTGATAATCTTGTAAATTATATGTCTATATGTCAGTCTGTGTATGTGTGAGTGTGGCTTGAACAAATACTTATGTCTGTTTGTTTACATGCTCTTATACGTATGTCAACAAAGTATTGCCACTTGCATGGCAACCTCAGGTGGTTTACATGGGCAGATGAACACTAGGTAAAATATAGCAATTGCATAGCATATATAAGAATCTCAGGTGTATGGACAAAGAAAAAAAGTACAGGATAAGAAATGCATCTGTAATTCTCATCAGCTGCATCTTTAAAATTGTAGCATTTGGGGAACAAAAAGCATAGTAGGACTGTTGGAGTTGTCTATCAAAGAAAACAGGGATAAGACTGGGAAACAGTGAAAAAGGTGAAATGACTTATAAAACAAAAGGATTAGATGGGGAAAATGAATCAGGTTGTGTCCATTAGTGTGAGAAAGGTAATCACTTGAACAGAATGTAGGAGATGGAGTGGAAACAGTGTGGAGAGAATTAGAAGACAACAGATAACATTAAACAGAGCTGTTAAACCTTCATTTAAAGCAGCTGGTATCAGAAATGTTCTAATTAAAGGAGCAGTTTGAATGAGGAGCGATGGATAGGCATCAAGTCTTTTCAGAGAAGTAAAGCGATAACTGCCTGAAAGGCTGAAAGTACTGAACACTATCAACAGACAAGATGTACTCAGTGGAGGTACACAACTCTACCTGCTTCTTAAACAGCTTTACAGCTGCTCAGAAGACATAACACAGGGTTAGTATAGCCTTATTTCGTGAATTATATAGCAGTGAGTAGGCTAGAAGCCAAGATGGATTCTAAAAACATATTAGACTAATATTCATAGTCATTGAGTGAACACATTATGGGTATCCACACTGTCTGCGAATGAGGATATGTAAGCCATGATTCAAAGAGGTTATTTATATCAGTGCACAATGGATGTGAATAAGCATAAGCAAATAAATGCTTAAATTTTGTATGAAAATGAAGCCCTTTTATGTTTATTTCTATGGCTTGCATTAATATGCCAATGTCTACTGTGCCTTATCCATATAATAAGTTTCTACTTAACACTTATCCTCAACTACTTTACACATTCGTCATCAGTAGGTGTGTTTCACAAAATGCCTTTGTGTTTCCATAGTCAGGGTGAATGACATCCACTGATCTTATTTGCATATCGACACAGCACCATTCTTGGCAGATTACTGCTACTCTCAGTCAAAACCAGGAGCTAAGAATACAACCACTTGCTCTCACTGAATGAGTTACTACATTGTAATGCTGCCTTGCACATAAGAAACTACATTGGAGTAATTGATTTTCAGTGACAATAAGTCACTTAGAATCTCAGTGATAGTCTGCTGTCTGTAGTATGGATGCCACAGAGGATGCCATAGACTAATGTAATATGAACTATTTTGAATCAGATGTCTTTAAAAAAATTGAATATTTTACAGTGCCGACCATATGAGAAAATACAACTTCATTTCTACAACTAGGTATGAACTGAATGACCATAGCAAAACAATGCTTGTGGACAAGTTCAGTCCTGTAGCTTCAGCAGCCAACTTTGTTGGTGTATATGGATAAAGCCCTGACTATAGTCTAGACTGTCTGAGTTTAATTAGTGCCACAGGTACCTGCTGGAGCTGATGCATGAGCATGGCTATCCTGGGAAAAAGAGGATGGACCAGGACGGTAATGAGCTACTGTCCTTCATAAGAGGGGCAGTGCTGCAAGGATGCTCCTGGGGCAGGCAGTTGGCCACCAATGTACATTGGGAGTAACTCTCACTGTGAGTACATAGGGAAATACATTTCCATCAGGGAGAACACTGTGATGCCCATGCTGATGTATTTTATGTGCACCCCACCCACACAGGGGAGGGGTACAGCCTAGCTGATATGCTCTCATGATGGGATGTCAGTGAAAACACAAACAACTCAATACGATGGTCCATCTAGACAGTTCATGCCTCCTTACAGGGGTTGCCTAGTGTACAGGAATGAACAGAGTCTCACTGGGGAAGAAGCATGATGGCTGGCAGACACAAGAGGTGCCAATTACCTAAAACTCAAAGGAAAACACTCAGCATGTCTCACCCTCTCCTCTCTCTCTCTCTCTCTCTCTCTCTCTATATATATATATATATATATATATATATACATATATATATATATATATATATATATATATATATATATATATATGCATGTATATAATTTATTTGAATTAGTTGTCGTTGTGTCTTTCGGCTTTTCCCGGTTAGGGGTCGCCACAGTGGAACTCCGGTCCGCTAAGGATTGGCAGTAGATTTTTACGTGCCGACTTGCCAGGCCTGATGCACAGCCTTCAACAAAGGAACGCCCATTCACGCATGTCACCACACAGAAGACGCTCTAAACTGAGAATCGATTAAATTTATTTGAATTAGCATAGACACAAATTTATAGGCATCTCTGTGTATGTGTGTAGGTGTATGTGTGTGTGTGTGTGTGTGTGTGTGTGTGTGTGTGTGTGTGTGTGTGTGTGTGTGTGTGTGTGTGTGTGTGTGTGTGTGTGTGTGTGTGTGTGAGTGTGTGTATGAGTGTCTATATTTTCATGTTTCAAACAGAAGATAGAGCAACAGGCTAGTCTGCAGTTTAGAAGCACTAGATTCAGTCTACATATATCTCAAGTACTTTTGAATTAGATCCTGGTACTGTGCTGACAGATTATGTCATGTATCCATGGCCATTCTGATGAAAACAATTGTTTCCCTACATGCACGTTTTACTTGTGTCTTCCTGCCTTATGCCATGCCCTCTAATATAAATTAACTCCTCTTTTAGTATATGCTATTTCACTGTTTCACATGCCTCATACTTTTTGTTATGCTCCTCTCTCCTATCTTGCTTCCTAGGTGCATACACATCTGTAAGTGACCCTTCTATAGGAGGTCTATATTATAACATCGAAATCTACAAAGATCGAATGTTATAATATCAAACCTAAACACCGAAATCCGCAAACATTAAACAGTCAGAATAGCGATTTTTTTTCCCAGGGAAAAAAAATCGCTATTCCGAGAAATATACACACAACACAAACACACACAAAAAACAGCAATCCACACACATACACTTAAAATCCTACACCTAAACTTAAACTAAACTTTACATACACTACTAGCTATCCACTTACCTTAACCCGACCCTAACCCTAAGGTCTGTCACTATCGCACACTCACCTCACCCGCGCCCTAACCCTAACTCACCTAACCCACCCCTTAACCCTAACCTACACACAGCCGCACACTTACCTGACCTGCACCCTAACCCTAACTTACCTAACCCGCCCCCTAACCCTAACCTACACACAATCGCACACTTACCTCACCCGCACCCTAACACTAATGTCCACACAACCGCACACTTACCTGACCCGCTCCCTAACCCTAACTCACCTAACCCGCCCCCTAACCTACACACAATCGCACACTTACCTGAATCCTACCCATAACGCTCCAACATATTGAATGCTGAAAACAGCAAAGCCACAGCAACGGTCCACCGAATTCTTGCCCTGGGAAAGAATTCCGTGTCCTGCACCTTCGCTGTTTTCAGTGTTTGACAAAACTGGTTCTATATTATAACATTCGAACTTTATAAAATTCAATGTTATAATATAGACCCTCTATAGGTTATGATGCAACCATGTATCAATTATATATTCTTAAAAAAATTCAGTTCTGCTTCCATTTAGACATGCTAGCTGCAAATACAAGCAGAGAACTACCATGTTTCACCAATTATTTTTCTCTAGATCAACACCATTTCTGTTAATTGTACTTCTGCACATTCGCACCAACCTCTCAGTTACAGCCCTATTACAATAATACATCTTTTCATGGATCAGCTACAGATTAATATATGCTAGGTATCAAGAAGTACCACTAGTACCCTCATCACATAGCCTTATGGTGTACCCAATTAATGACTTTGCACTCTTTCACAGAACATAAATCACATCTTCTAGAACTCAGCAGAAGCTGTTTTTCAGATCTGACTACTTCCAAGAGCATATGCTCTGGTGTAGAAATTACTTTTATTTGCAAGGATATATACTCCCCCTCCAGTTCCTTTACATTCTGAGCAATAACGATTTATACATTGCAAATTACAACTACTTCTTAATCACCTTCCATCCCTCCCTTCCTTCCTCCTTCAGAGCTAGGTCTTCCTACAGCATTCCATCTAAAGCCAAAGTTATTTTGCTACCATGCAACACAGTCCCATAGAAAAATCGTTAACAATCTTCCAAGATTCTAAAAAAGTCTATTTCATGGACTGCAAGCTGATCATACCTCCACTCCCTCTGATCATAATTATTTTATTTATCCTTTGTTGACCAGGTTAGTCCCAATAGGCTAGTAGCCTCCTTTCAGGGAAGCCCCAAGGTGGTATTTATACCACTAGGTGAAATTTGACCAGAGCATCAAGGAATTTCCCCAACTCTTTTTGATAGGTGAAGTTGGAACTTCTACATCCACCTGAGCTACCACCCACTCAGGCAGATGGGGCCTTGGATTAATACCTCATCTGAAGGATGACACACTCAGAAGTGGGTGTCCTCATTGTGCTGCACTGTAATGTCAGTAATATACCTTCCTGGTGTGGGAATAAAACCCACAATCTTCTGCACCAAAGGTGAGTGTGTTAACTGTTGCACAACTGACAGCACTTACCCATTGAAAGCAATGCATTCAGTTCGTTAAGGTGGTGATGCCTTATCAAACTATTTTTGTAGTTAATAGTCTTAGCTCATCTCCCTTATTTCTTAAAGTGGATTGCATCAGCTGTGCTTCAGCTAAATGAAGTTACATTAATATCTACTGACTTGCTGGACAGGGATGCCCTTGCTCATGTCAGTACCTCTGCAAATCTGCTTAAGTCTCCTGCAGTGTTTTCTATCACGTTAGTTTTTTTGCTAACTGCCTGATATTACTTCTCACATAGGTCTCTTTTGTAGCTGCGTTCCATTCAGATCCATTTTCTCCAAAAAAGCTGAGTAGGTTAGTCGATGTACCTGTCTGATTTTAATCCATACAGTTACCTTCTCTCATGTTTATCTTACAAGTTATATGATCTTTTCATTGCTGTTGGAGAGCCAAGAAGAACTGTGGCTTGTTTTCATTTCTTTGTTGTTTTTTTTTTTGACAACTGTATCTTTGGACTCCAAAATAGCTAATAATTTCATTCACTAAATATACTAGCCTGGTGCTCTCCTACATCTCTATATTGACACATACTTTCCTTACTTTATTTAAGGATGACAATATTTGTTTTTCATTTTTATTTATAAGGTAAACATCCTGACCCATTTTTGCTGGCTTTTCGTTTAAGACCTCTACTATTCTTCCCAAATATTTAGTTTTGACTAAATGACTCCTCAAGTGAAACCAAATCAAATGAAATGTATTATCATAGCTCTGCCTAAGCTAATAAATCATTTATATAATAAGTACTTTATGTACAAATTTACGGTATCAAGTTGACTCGGTGTAGCATCAATAAATAAACTAAAACCACAGAAATAAATTGTACATAAAAACTAAAAGTAAAACTGCACATTAAAATGGGTCAGATGGAAAATATCACTTACAAAGTAGATATATCTTAAGGGACCTCTTGAATTGTTCTACCAGTGGCTCAGACCTCGACAGACAAGGCTGCAATTTCTATGACAGATTCAGGATAGGAGAAAGAATTTGGGAATTGTCTATTTTGTTATTAAACACTTGCAAGAGCATTTTAATTCAGTTTCCCTCTGTGATGTCACCTCATCAACTTATCCAACTTGCTTTCTTCATCATCTGACCATGTTTAATCATGTACTGTCTTGGACAAAGGAGGAGCAGTTCCCATATAAGTCCTGGGGTTCTTTCCAGAGAAAACTCCAGTCTCTATATAGAGAACTGCTCCTACTTTGTCCACATTCATATGTATATGCATCACAAGGTGCCTGAGTTGGGAATACAGAGGCCTTGTTTTCCTGCAAAAATGCTTATTTTTATAAGTTTGCTGTCGGTCAATAAGTAGTTAATATCGCAAGATGTATTTTTTGACTTATTGGCTTTTCCACAGGAGGCTCCTTTTAACAGGTTAAACTTGAGGAGCTTGCACGTAGTGCATTTGCTTTCAGAATTATGGACAAGATCCAAGTATTTTCCACCAAGTGTCCCAGATGGATGCTTGTTAAGCAGAAGTGTCTAAATGGGGTCTATATTATAAATTCAAACAACCAAAATGTATACTTACCTTTGATCGACACCTAAATGTCAAAGCTGCACTTCATCAAAATTCCAAATCATCGATTTCTTTCCAACAGCAAAAAATGGTGGCTTGCAAGCTGCAAATGTGGGTGACTGTCCCCAAGAACCTTAGATATCTGAAGATGACATGTCACAGCTGTCATAGGATGATCTGGAAGATGCAGGGATGTGAAGAAATAGGCTTGTGTGATGGAGGATGTGGCTATATGTCCTAGCTCAAGCAACACAGCAGCATCTGACATACACACCTTTGAATCATGACAAAGCACATGTACACAAGTACACAAAATAAACAGTGATGTTCATGCACTGACCCACAACAGCAGCACAGGTCACAACTAATGGAAGAAGTCATTAGTTATCCACAATGAACATTACATAAAACATAAGCTTAAGGTATACCAGTAAGAACGTATACCAAAAACACTCAGAGAAACATCAGTGTAGAAAGACTGTCTGCAAGGTACAGCACCAAAGGGGACCACAAAAGCAAATGCATGGGATGCAGGAGGTGCACACAACAGAATTTGTCATTAGGATATCATACAGATAAATAGCATGGAACATTACCCATCAAACAGCCACTATCACAAGACATCTAGGTCCATGATATATATAAGAAAGTATCAGCAAATACATACCCAAAAACATGGGCCATACACTATCAGTACTGCATCATACATAGCATTGTGTGATTTGCAACAGTGTGTTACTACACAGTAAAAGTCTTATTGTTTCAGGGGTAACTACATACATCCCAATGATCTTCCCAAAAAAAAATATAAACACAAACAAGTACACATTCTATGGCTGATATGGAGTATCACACAAAAGGCAAAGCTATGATGCACAGGTTATCACTGCAACATGGCTCAGTTCCAGGTAATACATGTGCAAGCACACAGAGCACCAAGGACAATGACTACACACCATACATGGAACATGCATCAATGCTGAATAATAGATATATGTATGTGTGCAGATGGTAAGGCACACATGGGAAATACAAGTCATTGTGATAATTGAAAATGGGAACAGGTACACAGAAAATGCAGTGAGTGCTAACAGTGAGTCACGTGCAGTACCATATTAAAAATGCCTTAAATGTTACAGGTATGCATACAGAGGCATAGTTGTGCATGCAGGAATAGCAGACAACAAGGAAAAGTGTACTGTAAAAATCAGTCATATTCGTCCACTAGCAGCTGATGCAAATATGAAAGCATGATGTCACATATTGCATAACTGTCATCAATATCTATATTAACATATGCCAATGGCAAAGAGGTAATACATATCACAAATTGAAGTTAGTCACCAAGGTCAAATAAATCACCAGCTCAGTCTGAAAATCTAGTGGCTTCAGACATTTGAACAACCACCTACAGATTAATTTGCCAGTGGTCAGCACAATAGTCATCATTGCCACAAGGTCAGAATGACACAATAGGACACACTTTGGATCAGCTGTTAGTGTTACTTTAATGCACCCACACCCACACTGATGGGTCACACCATGGTCCTGGCAGGACCTGCCATGTCTGGAAACCCTCAGACAATGATGCTCTACCAAGGAAATGGATGAGGTGACAGTAGAATGTGAGGACACACTGTGAGTAGGAACATGACTGCAATGTGACCATTTTGATGTGACTGCTGGGAACATAGTGGAATGGCCAACAGCAGATGCACATGCACATTGCAGCACATGTGTGGATCTAATGAGAGAAGGTCTGCCTCTCCACACTGGAGGTAATCAGCTTAGTACAGTTTTGGCACATAATACCCCATTAGTACTATAGCACTGCAATAACAAGGCTTTCAAAAGAGAGTGCAGCAGATAACACACTATCATGCTGTGTAGACAATGCTGCCATGACCTCCCCATGTCTGTGCTCCTGACCTTCATATAGCACACACAGCTGGAGTGATACTTGATTGGTGGCACTGGCAAGTGCACATTGGTCAGGTCCATTATGTCACTGTGACTGTCCATTCACCTATAATAGTATGCAGACACTCTCTGGCACGTGTCCATGCACACCAGCTATGCTCCCACATTGTAGTCTGATGGGCAGTATTGTTCCATCATAGGGAGGAATTACCATCATTATCAGACTCTATAGGGGATAGTGGATCATGGTCATCATCATGTCCATCATCTGGTGTCCTCACATTATCAGAATGGCCGGCCACATTATCATCCTTTTCTGAGGCTACATCATGATCCACACGGCTGTCCCCTTCCAGACCAGACAGCAAAACTAATTCAGTGACCTGTACCCCATTAGCCATGTTATCACAGTGAGGCATACCATATCCCACCTCAGGATCAGTAGACAGGCTACTGGTGGAGGCAGGCAATGGACATGTTATAAGAAGAGACAAATAACACAAGTCACATACCTTTACACAAATCAAACGATGCAGCTTAGTAATGAAATACAGGACAACTATATAACTATAGTGGCAATGTGGATATGGACTTGCCAGGATGTCATGGCTGTGGGTGGTTCAGAGACCCTATATAACAGAGAGATGACATGTATGTTACATATCAAACAAATATGACAGATGAGATTAATAAAAACACTGAAACATACCTAACATGGGCTCTTGTGGCTACACCACCAGAGGTGATGGTTGAAATGCAACTGTCATATGGAAAGATAAAAACATCATCATTAAGCACATAACAGCATCATATGGTATTCCAACAGAGGATAGCACACAGGAGATATTATAGACACATACTGGATGTGCGAGGCTGATGTGCTGATTGCAGGTGTCCTGGGCAGTTGAAGAAGAACACAGTAGTCATGAAGGGCACAGATGGGATTATTAATAGTAACATGTAGTAAACAAATGCAATGTCTTCCCAGTTATGTCCTCCCTGTTTGGGGAGTGTATCATCTGTCATAATGTGGATTCTGAAGTATAACAAGGCACACAAATGGGTGGCTGCAGTGGTGCAGCAGTTAGCATTGCCACCTCACAGCAAGAGAATCTCCAGTTTTATCCTCAGCTGGTGTACCGTCTGTGCAGAGTCTGCATGTCCTCCCTGGGGTTGCGTGGGTTTCCTCCGGGTGCTCCAATTTCCTCCCACATCCCAAAGACATGCTGTAGGTGGATTGGATACTCTAAATTTCCCTTAGGCGTGAGTGCATGTGTGTGTGTGCCTTCCATGGAAGGTTGGGCGCCGGGCTGGCAACTCGACACCATAAAACTCCACTGCCAATCATGAGCGGACAGGTGATCCACTGTGGTGACCCCTAACCAGGAAAAGCCAAAAGAAGAAGAACAAGGCACACAAACATCAGCATGCAGGTATGCTACACAATCATGACTGCAGGCAAAGGCACAGAATAACTATGTCTTACAGTAACAGGATATGGAGACACATGACAAATGGTGCACATGTCACCCAGATGTACCTGTGTATGGAACAAGGCAACATGAATATCATGCAACACAGGTGTGCTACAAAGTGCTGCATCATATAAACAAGATGGCAACCATACCTGGTCGGGTTCCTATTACGTGATCAAAGTTTTGAAACTTTGAACACGACAATATCAAACTTGTCTGTTTGAAGTTTCAAAACTTCGAATACGGGAAAAAAAAAGATGCAACAGTAAACTAACTGTTGCAAGCAGGGGGCAAGCCCCCCTGCACCATCACACCCCCCGCTCTTTAAATATACCAACTCCAAGATCACACTACAGTGCAGTAAAGGGAAATATTCCCTTTCCGCACTATAGTATGTTCTCGGAGTTGGTATATTTAAAAAGCAGGGGCTGTGGGGGGTGCAGGTGGGCTTGCCCCCCTGATTGCCACAGTTAGTTTACTGTTGCATCTGGTTTTTTTTTTGTTTTTTGTTGTTTATGTGTTCGAACTTCAGCAAGTTCGACTATATGGTTTCGACCATATAGGGTTCGAACTTGTTGAAGTTCAATCACGTAATAGGAACCCACCTGGTCTGTCTGTATGTGCAGCTGCAAGGTCCATGTTTTGTGATGATGTAACTGTTGGTAAAAATATCAGGAAAACACCAACATGTGAGTATACACTGCTGTCATGAGACAAGGTAGAGGCACAGAAAGCTAGTGATCACATTAAGAGAACATGGAAACACTTACATGTTGCTGCTGTGCAGATGTTGATGGACCTCTGCAACTGAAGAACAAAAACATCTCATATGTTGAAGGGAGTGTTATGTATATACTGTATTGATAAGATAGCAGGCTGCAACACTTACATTGTGCATCCATATCATGTGTGTTTCCACATTCATGGTTTGATTCTGCAACTGAGAAATAAATATAATGATACATTAATACTTGGAAAATAAAGTTGCTTTATGAAGTAGTGTGTATGCTGCATTGTTTTGGAATTTAAGACATACCTGTATATCCTGGAACACTTGCTTCAATACCTCCACTGGGTATCTGACGATCATAACTGGTGGTATGATGTGATGCCAGGAACACCGTTATCTCATTTGGAGAGGCAAAGGTGGCCCACCTTGAGTAACATTCCTTGCTTCTTACAGAGGCAGAGACTGTTAGCTGCATGAAGGATCATGTCAAAGCAATGTCACAGAAAAGTCTCTCTGGATCTATTGTAGCCACCCACAGCATTAATCATGTTTGTCACATCTGTCCACACTTCCTTCTGCCAGATAATATTCCCCCCCCATCCAAAAAGGCTGCAGCCATGCTGTCACAGATCCTCAATTATAATTTCATTATTTCTATGCAAATAATTGTCTCCCCTTCTTCTGATTGATGTTTGGAAGACAGTGTGATATGCACGTTATACTTTATATGAGGGCTCACATATTGACATGATGATTTTATATGTTTAGGACAGCGCAACGGTGCAGCTGTAGCATTGTCACCTCACAGCAAAAGGTGCTACAGATCGATTCTTGCATGGGGTGCCTTCTGTGTGGAGTCTGCATGTCCTCCCTGCATTCGTGTGGGTTTGCTCCGGTTTCCTCCCACATTACAAAGACATGCGTCTGGAGCATTTCTCCCCGGGTCTCCAATGAAAATTTGCTTCATTCCAAGTTGGACTTCCCCGGTTAACAAATGTTAAATAAACAAATAAATAAAAATATATAAAATGCATTTGTCAATTGACTTGCTTACCTCTCATTTATAATGCAAAGCTATGCAAAACAATCTATTTCACGTGTAGTACTGTTATGAATAGATAAGCAGAATGGATATGAAAACAATGGATTTAGGCACCTAGGCAGTGAGACTTTTCCCTGTGGGACATTTGGTTGGGGACACATGGCTGAAGTGACATTCACCTGCAGAGAAATATCGCTGTTTGCAAATTCCCTGTGGGCAAAGAGAAGAATGTGGTGCCATGCCCACAACTTCAATAACCAAATGCACAGGGAGAAAATAATGTCCATGAACCCCAAGGCAACATGAGACAGCTGGCAGAATGGCACGCATGAACAGCAAGCTGGCCAGTGGACATGTCAGTGGCAGTAGAAAACATACACAATGGGCAGTGCCTTTGTAGTTGGTGTGTGTGGACCACTACCCCCTTCACAGTGTCTAGGGAACATTAGCTAAAATGCATACTGGAGCATAAATATGACTACAGTAGCATGCAGGATTTCCTTCCTACTGTAGCACACTTGTACATGCTGTAGTTACATAATCATGTACTGCACACTGAGCGCAACACACATTACTTCTTCTGCCCCATGCACTTGGTTATTAAAGCTGTGGGTATGGTGGTGTGTTCTTCTCTTTGCCCACAGGAAATTTGCAGACAGCCATACTTCTCTGCAGCTGAATGTCACTGCAGCCACCTGTCCCCAACCAAATGTACCAGAGGGAAATGTCTCACTGCCTCGGTTATTGAACCCCTTTGTAGGTAGTATTGAGACAAATAGATGTTTATCATAGACTTTAGAAGGCTCGCTGCCTAGGTGTCTGAATCCCTATAAAGGAATGCTTAAAATGTTTAATTTTTATTGTTGTTCATTGTAAATATTTTATGTGGTTATTTTCTCCCAAGGCCTCCATTAAAAATGGGACTTGTGCCCAGTCGGACTTTCTTGGTAAACAAAAGACAATAAATAAATAAATAAACATCCAATGTTTTGGAATCCCATTTGTGAATATCCACTCAAGTTCTCAAAATTCAGCAGATTAACTAATAGCTTGGCATAACTGGAAGGAGCTCAGCACAACTACCCAACAGGCATCAGTAACAGGAACATCTATAATACATGCCAGATGCCCTCCAATGGTCTGGTACCATCCTATATGCTCCAACTTTAAAATGTGACATTACTCATAGTATTGCTACCTGCAAACTGAGTGGGACTTCAGTTAGCATTTTTTTCAAGCCATTTTTGTACCACTGTCAATGAGAATATTTTTATAGAGAGGAGGCTTTAGCGTGTCTGGGCACCAAACTGGACCGAGGAGGAAACCATCCAGATGTTCGTTGTCTATGATGGACATGAGCAGAGGATGAGAACATATCCTAGGAACTTTGAGATGATTGACATCTGGAACCAGATTGTGAGGGAGCACTGCAGGTGGACTTGAATCTATTGGACTGGCATACAGGTCTGTCACCGCAGTAATGACCTGCATCAGATGGACCCAGAGAATCTTCGCTGGAGGGTCACAGAGGTCTGATACCAGCCAGCAGATACTGACAGTAAGTTGCTTAATCCACACCTTAACATCTGCATTATAATACATGTATTTGGTAAGCATATTTGTTTCTGGGACTGCTTCAATTGTATTTTATAGGTATCTGTAGTGATAATAGTAATGCAAATGTATTCTGAGATTATAAACTCATAGGTTCATAGGTAGGTACTAGGCTATTGGCCCAAGGGCCTACGTAAGCCTAGCCAACAAGGTTCCCTGGCTTACGCCACCCAAGAAAGTTATTTTCCTGTGCCACTGTCAAGCTGAGACACAGAAGTGATTCCCGCGGTGTATTTCCTATTTCCCATCCACTCATCAAGATTTTTCTTGAAGAGTGCTAATGAAGAACTTTGCTTGACATAGATGGGTAGCCTGTTCCAGAGTATGGGAAGTCTCTGGGACAGGAATCTATCCCTCCAGCATGTCCTGTTTATTGTGGTGACAAGGTTTAGGTCCCTAGGGCATGTAGCTCGGAGGGATTGGGATTTCTTTAGGTGTAGCATGTCCAACAGCTCTGGGTTTGACATAGCTTTATATGTTAGGCAGAGATCACCTCGGAGTAGGCGATATGCTATGGAGGAAAGCTGGAGTTTTTTGAGGCGGTCAGTGTAGGGCATTTGTTTGAGGCCAGTAATCCTCTTTGTGAGGTACTTCTGTGGCCTTTCCAGCTGCTGCAGATGTCTTGTGAAGTACATTCCAAAAGGGGCGTTGTACTCTATAATGGGTCTAATGTGTGTCGAGTAGAGGGGAACAATGACCTCTTTTTTCCTGGATGAGAACCGTTTTATAATGAGGTGTGCCACATAGAAGGACTTCCTGACTCATTATTGATCTTCTACATGTGGATTTACATCCCATTGCAGGATATTTTTGTAAATAGTGGCAGTTATGTAGACAACATTGAACATCACATACGGAAGACCTATGGTTGTTTATCAACTTATACATTACATCTTTTTACACATCTAGCATGGTTGTAGCTCACTGATACCTACAGCAATTAGGCTGCAGATGAGTGTGCATTTGTCTGTTATCCATAAAGCTTCTAGAAGCATCACACAGTATTGCTGAGTAATGCATATGTTAGTAAACTGAACATTATAGAAAATACACTATTGCAATATCCATGTTTGTTCTAATCACTTTCATGAACGTAAGATCACTGCAGGTCAGTGTAGCTGAAATATGTTGGAATTTGTAAAACAAAATGAAAGTATAAGACAGTTAAACACAGTATGCTGACTCATAGTAATGCCATAAAGTGGATAAATAAATAGTCCATTGTTATTCCATACAGTTTTTACAACGTTAAAGGAAGTGTTATGTCCACTAGCTCAAAATGTTAAGCACTTGGCCAATGTGAATCTGTCATGCATATCTGTGGGTTCAAATTCAATTTTGCATGATATTTTGACAGATTAATATTTCATGTTTCATAACAGATATGGGGGATCTGTACTTGTTTGGTAAGTATTGCATTACAGCTTTTTACATATCTAGTATGTACATGATGAATTAACACCTATAGCACTTAGTTCTCGGATACTTAAGAATATCTCAGTTATCTGCAAAGTTTCTAGAAACATCCCACAGTACTTCTGTATGTGTGAATGCTGAGTAATACATAGTTTAGTAAGCTGTACATTATAGAAAATACACCAATACTGTAATATCCATGTTTATTGTAATCACTTTCATGAATGTAAAGGTATGCAGGTGATCATGGATGAAATTTGTAATACCAAATGCAATTACAAGAATTGTGGATCTATAAACCTGACTCTGTCTTATGACTGTAGGTTTACCACTGTATGTACAGACGTGTGTTATTTAATCACACGGTTGTGCATTAATGCCATTACAAGCTAGCTCATTTTAAAAAGTATGTTCTGATGTTTATTTTTTCCAAACTATGACAGTTTAACTCAGTATGCTGACACATACACAATATTACATACCATTATATCACTGTCATGTCCAAAGCCACTCATGTTTATCTGGTATGCCTGACTTATTATATATTATAATCATAATCATCATTTCAATGCTTTAATTGTACAGGTACACATGTAAGCATAATACAAACATAGGTAGTGGCAGTGATACATTTGTTGATGATCAGAAATGTGTATGTGTTTGTGTGTGTGTGTGTGTGTGTGTGTGTGTGTGTGTGTGTGTGTGTGTGTGTGTGTGTGTGTGTGTGTGTGTGTGTGTAATACCCTAAATTTTAGAAGTCACATGATGTCACTGTGGATCTGATTGTCCAGTTGTTCTAAGGTTTTCTATTTTAATCAAATTGTATGCTGTTATATTGTCAGCCTTTTATGTTTACCATTGCTTGTTTTTCTTAATATATATATTTTTAGAATAACCATATTTTATTCATGGGATGCGAACATGACACTTTACTTGCACATAAAAGTAAGTTATAGTGGAAATAATTGGCATATTGACACCTCAACATAAATGTGTGTAGCCTACATACGAAGAGTGACACGTAAGTAAAGATTTTTTTTTTTGTTATAGAGCTTCTACCTGACATTGTTGTAAGGCCACTATGTCAAATGTGTTACACCAGGGGCCATATTCTAAAAATGATGCTGTCAGTGTGACTGTGAGCTTACATTGGTGTTGCATGCCATAATGTCATGGCATTCTTGTCTTGAGATGTCATGATATGTATGCCTGCTGGCTGTGCACATTTGTGTGTTACATGCATACTGATGTCAGATATGTTTCTAACTTAGTAAATAACAACAGCATTTTCTCTTGTAAACTGGGTATTTTATGCCATATAATATAGTATAGTAGCTTACTAATGTTATACAATGGGCACACTGGCCTAAGCATGTCCTTCTCTTCATATAATCAATATACATATGAATAATAGGACACTGAGAATGTCATATGATCATGACTGTACACCTGGTATCATCACAATTTTGTTGTTATACAAAGTATAAAAACACCTTATAAGCCATATCATCTAACAATTAAGTTTTAATGACAACTGCACTGTAGTGAGATATACCTTGAGCAAACATGTCACGTGCCCTGTCTCATATGTCTTGCTTATGTTAATGGCATAGCATATACTCTCTTTAAAATTATATAGGTTCACATCGGATTGTGTTTTATGATATACCTGTTTTGCACATGACTGTGATGTATGTTACATACATTCTGTACATTGTTATGGATTGAATTCATGTATTCCATCACATATGGTGTTACACTTGCCTATGGTCATACAGTGCTATAATATCACATACAGAAAAGTTACCATATGGGGGGATGAAGCCTAGATGGCCGACTGAGAGCAGTGAATTTTGAGAGCTCCATAAACTAGTATAATAATATAGGAAATTGTTATTATTTTCAAGTTTAAAACATCAGAAAGCTGTAGATAAACTACTAAACTATATAAATATTAATTATGGCGGATATATACAAAAATGTTCCGGTCAAGTAACTTGGAAATATATTCAGTCACTGAATATGAGCAACTCAAGGAATTCTCATCCAGATGCTGCTTTGAAAAAAGAATTGTAATTGATGACATCAACCTTACAGGAACTGTCTTTGAAGATGGATGGCTTTAAAAATGACTTAGAAAACCTCAAATTAAATTCTCAAACCTCAAATTAAATTCTCAAAAACAGAGTGATACTCTTAAGGAACTATTACAGCAACACCATACAAAAATAACAAATATAGAGACTTCTCTAAATTACATTGATGGGAGACTCAAAGAGGAAGAATTCCAAAAAGAATTTCTACTCAAACAGAATACATAGCTGCTCAACAAAATAGATGACTTAGAAAACAGGGAAAGGAGAAACAACATAAGGATCTTTGGTCTGCCTGAAAACACTGAAGCAGAAGACATTATTTCATTCTTAACCTGAATTCCTAAATTTTTAGACTTGAAAGATGGACTTTCATTTGGAATTGAAGGGGCACATAGAGCACTGAAGAAACTTCCTTCTAACTCAACAAATACTCCATCTAGATCCATAATTTAAAATTTCTTTCATTTTTGGACAATGAACTAATATTAAAATCTGCTTGGAGAAAATCACCCTTAATATACAATCAAAGTCTGATAAGGTTTGACAATGATTATTCTTCCAGAATACTAGAACAAAGGAAAAAAGTCTGGCCAATAATAAAACTGTTGAAACAAAACATTAAAGCACAGCTGGCCTTTCCAGCCAAGACAAAAATACTGTTTGCCAATGAGATGAGAACCTTTAATGACTTAGAAGAAGCTACTATATTCATCAAAAACAAGATAGTGTATATCACAGAAGAAATGGAATGGAGGCCCTACTCTTAAAAGAATAAAAGAAACAAATCCTTGGACTGATGCTAGAAAGAATAAACAAAAAAAAAACTGATTCCAAGATAGCTGTCCCAAAAAAATAACTCTTATAATTACATCTCTCAGAGTATCAACTGATATGCTACATCACTTGTCATAGGTTCATAGGTTCATAGGTTCATACTAGGCTATCTGCCCTAGGGCATTTATAAGCCTAGCCAGAGTGTGTTTGGCTTTCACCACCCATTTTAAATTAATTTTGCTATGCCTTTTTTGAGGTTAGTATACTGTGCCTCTGTCTAACAGTGACACAGAAGTGATAGCCGGGGTAAACCTACGATCTCCCATCCACTCATCAAGATTCCTCTTGAAGAGAGTCAATGTGGGACTCTGCCTAACCTGGACTGGGATTTTATTCCAGAGTGAAGGGAGCCTCTGGGTTATGAATCTGTCCCTCCAGCATGTCCTATTTATTTAAGTGCTGAGGTTCAAGTCTCGAGCGTAGCTCGATGGGATTTGGATTTTCTGAGGTGCAGCATGTCCATTAATTCCGGGTTGGACATGGCTTTATACGTCAGGCACAGATCGCCTCTGAGCAGGCGGTATGCCACTGAGTAGAGCTGGAGTTTCTTTAACCGAGCAGCATATGGCATCTGTTTGAGCCCTTTGATCCTCTTGGTGAAGTACTTTTGGGGTCTTTCCAGTTGCTGCAGGTGTCTGGTAAGGTACATCCCAAAAGGGGCATTTTACTCAATTATGGGCCTGATGAGGGATGAGTAAAGAGGCCGATGACCTCCCTGATCTAGATGTGAATCCCTTCATGATTAGGTGGGCTATATAAAATGTTTTTCTAAAACCACTTTGGTCACGTGGTTGTCAAATGAGAGATTGCTATCAACTTGGGTCCCCAGGTCCCTAATGACTTCTTCTGTACTTAATGGATTACCACCTATGTGGTAATTTGTGGAGCACTTTGTTTTTGCCAAAGGGATGACTATACACTTTTGGCATTTAGCTTGAGGCCATGGCTCTGGCACCAGTTGTCTGTTTCTATGAGGCCCTTTTGGAGGATGCTTGTGTTGGCTGGAGAGTTGATTATGCTGCCCAGTTTGCAGTCATCTGCGAACTTGGTCAGCCACAGTCCTTCCGTGTTGGCCTGTACCTGAAATATATACTGAACAAGAGAGGTCCCAGGACTGAGCCTTGTGGGACGCCACTTGTAACTGGTTTGGAGTCTGACATGGCTCCAGCAATTCTAACCATGTGGGTTCTGTCCTTGAGCCAGTTTGCAACCCATCTAGTGACATAGGGGTTTATATTTAAGCTGGTGAGCTTATCTATAATGCCGAGTGGGGTATTGTATCGAAAGCTTTTGCGAGGTCCAGGTAGGCTGTGTGGACCACCTTCCCTAGTCAATGGCCTTGGTGACTGTTTCAAAGAAATCGACCAGGTTTAAGAGGCAGGATCTGCCCTTAACAAAGCCAAACTGGGTAGGATCCAGTGTCTGTAGGTCCCCAATATCTTTATTTATGAGGTCCATGATGATCCTTTCCATAGCTTTGCAGACCAAGCTAGTCAGGCTTATGGGGCGATAATTTCCAGGATCCGTTGAGGCACCACCTTTGTGGAGAGGGACCACTGTTGCTGTGCGCCACTCTTTGGGTACATATCCTGTAGTATGGCTAGATTGAACAGTAGTTTTATGTTTGGGTTTAGCTCTTCTTGGAGTTCATGTAGGGGCAGCCGGGACACCATCTGGTCCCATTGATGCTGTGTTTTTGCTTTGGAGAGGCGGCTCTTACCTAAGCATCTGAGATGTCAGGGGCAGCACTCTGTTGGGATAGATATTTGCCCTTTTGGTGGGGAGAGGGAGAAGTTTGCACTGAACCTGTCAGCTAGGATGTTGGCAATGTCTGTGGGCTCGGTGTATTTTTGTCATTTTGGACTAATTCTGAGCATATCTGGGAATTCCCACCCAGGTTCCTAACATAACTAATGAAAGCCTTGTGATTATACTTAGTGTCCTGTGCAATTTTTCTCGAAGCTGGCCTTAGACGATTTTATGAGTGCCCGTAGTTTTTTGCTAAAACTGATCAGAGATGCCTTCCCTTTTTGGGATTTTGCTCTATCATGTAGTAGCTTCCTCCTTCTATTGTGTAGTTTGTTTATGGCTGGGGTCCACCAGACAGGACGTCTGCCTTTGGAGGATTGGGTCTTGGTTTTATTTGGGATTGCATGATCCAGGCATTCCTGAAGGTGTTCATAGAATGCGTTTATGATTCTGCGGTCTGGGCCGTATTTTCCACAGGCCCGGGGGCTTTGAAGGATTTTGCCTCGGTTTTGAGGCGTGTGAAATTTTCTTTAGAGAAGTTTTTCACTGTGGTTTTCTGGGCAGGGGGTGGGGTCGGGATGTGAATATCCATTGAGATTAGTTCATGGTCTGATCTTACCAGTGAGGGATACACTTCTGGTCTGGAGCATAGTGTCCCCATGTTGGTGATGATCAGGTCCAGTATGTTTTCCCCTCTTGTGGGAGTGGTAACAAGTTGTTCCATAGCATTTGAGTTTATAAATTCTAGGAAACTTTGGGCTAGGGTGTTGGAGCTAGAGTAATGCTCCCAGTCTATGTTTGGGTAGTTGAAGTCGCCCAATATAATGGTGTTTGGAGAGACCTTCATATTTTCCAGTATTCTCAGGAAGGCCAAGTGGGGTTCCTGTGTTTGGGAGGGTGGTCTGTAGCAGGCTATAAACTGGAAGGCAGTTTTACCCACAGTTAGTTGCACATGGATAGTCTCTGATGCTTCGTGCTGTGCCACCAACCTGGAGGTGTGGGTATCTTTGATGAATATTGATACTCCCCCTCCTTTTGTGGTTCGGTCCAAGTTTTGGGGCCGAAAAGCATAGTATGAGGTATAACCTAGTAGTGCTGGGGTGCTCACGGGAGCCTTGAACCAGGTTTCTGTTACTGCACAGATATCGATGTTCTCCATGCTAAGGAGAGTTTTCAGTGCATGCATCTTGAGGTTTAGACTTCTGGCGTTGAGTAGCATTACTCTTAGTTTCTTATCCCTTGTGATACCTATGGAGGTGGGTTTGTCTTTTGAGCCTTGCCTAAAAAAGGCACTATGGGGTAGCAAGAGCCTTTGCCAATATCCGAAAGCCCAGGGGTGACAGGTGCAAGCCGTCCCTAGCGAAGCATCGTGGCTTGTCGAGCATGTCATTCCAGGCTGACAGGCATTGGATCCCCTTTGAATGACACCAACACTTAAGCCAATTGTTGAAATTGATCATCTTGTCTTCATATTGTGGCATCATTCTTGGTGAGGGTAAGATGCTACTCAAGGTCAGGGTCATACCGGCCTGGGCTGCATGCTCAGAGAGCTCCTCTATGTCTCTTTTCATGTAGTCCAGGGAGTGCGTCTCAGGTCATTCACACCAACATGGACAATGACTGAGTCATATTTGTACTTGCCTTGGAGTGACCTGAGTGCTTGTGTTATGTGGCGGATCCTAGCGCCCGACAGGCAGCTCACCGTGACCTTCTCCTTGTACAGCCTGGTGAGCGGGACGTCAATGTGCCTGACGATAGAGTCACCTATTACAAGTGTATCAGGTGTGTTGTTTAGCCTTAAGGGCTGTGACTGTTTGGCACACTGGCTTTGTGAGCTATGTGTTGCACGTGTTTTGTTTTGGGGTAGCGGTTGCTTGGGTGTCTGCTTTGGAGGTCTCTGCTGCTTAGGCAGATTTTTATTTAGAGCCTCCAGTATGTTTTGTGTGTTTATGTGTTTGGTTTGTTGTCGTAGTGCGTCTATGTGAGACTGGAATTGTAGTGAGTGTGGTTTCCTTCTCCTCCTGACTGGTTACCAGTACTGCGTTGAGCGAGCTTAGCCTCCAGTTTGGCTATATGGTTGCATCTCTCACATGTGTTGGAATTTGTTGGGAGGAGGAGAGGGTTGTCTGAGTACATGAGGCAGTTGTAACATTGCCTCAAGATTCCCAGATTCACCAGCTGGACCGGAGAGGAGATTGACAACTGACCTATGGACATGCTAGAATAGTATTGGGAATTCCTTTATAATTGAAAAAAGGGCCAATGGGAACAAGGTACTCAAGGGGTGTTTGTGAGGGTGTAGTGCTTTTAATTTTTTAGAGCTGACTTATATAATTGCTTTAGTGAGCAAGTACCAGGTAACTTAAATGCAATGCGTTACAGGTAACTTAAATGCAAAAACGACAAACAGTAACTTTCTTTCAAGTGAAACAAGGAAATAAGTACAGTAAGCAATGCAGATATCACTAGGGATCCACAGAAGTGCTAAAAGGCCGCGTTTTAGGTGGAATTAGCATTTCAGGGAAATAAACAAACAACAAGCATACAAATAAAGCTAGATTCAGCAGGCCTGGATCTAGTCTATGCTACAGCAAACAAGGTGTACCAATTTCAGTAAGAAACAGTTAGAATATGCAGGCACTATAAGCCTCTAACCAGAAATTCCCTGCTCAGAAGGGCAGAGTCCAGCCTCTCCTCTCACAAGAGTGCAGACCGCAATCCTTCCTAACGTAAAATAACTGGTCTGAAGCCCAAGTGCTTAAACCAGAACTAATACACTTTTAGAATAACAGACAAGAGCTCTCAATCAGCAGTTCCCAACTTAGAAGGATGTAAGCTACCTGTCCTGCCACCACAGTGCAGGCCACAAACCTTCCTAATGTAAAACAACTGGTCTGAAGCCCAAGCAATCCAAAGACTTAGAAATGATAGCTACACTTTAATCAAGTTACTACCAGCAGTAATAAATACAACTGAATACTTTAAAGAATGCCTGGATTAGTGCTCAAGTTATACAAACAAAGCTAGATTCAGCAGGCCTGGATCTAGTCTATGCTACAACAAACGAGGTGTACCAATTTCAGTAAGAAGCAGTTCAAATATGCAGGCACTATAAGCTTTAACCAGAAATTCCCAGCTCAGAAGGACAGAGTCCAGCCTCTCCTCCCACAAGAGTGCAGAACACGAATCCTCTTAATGCAAAATAACTGGCCTCAAGCCCAAGTGCTTAAACCAGAACTAATACACTTTTAGAATAACAGACACTGAGCCCTCAATCAGCAGTTCCCAACTTAGAAGGATGTAAGCTACCTGTTCTGCCACTACAGTGCAGACCACAAACCTTCCGAATGTAAAACTGGTCTGAAGCCCAGGTGCTTAAACTAAAGGCTTAGAATGAGTTACACCAAGCAGTAATAAATACAATTGAGTACTTTTAAGATGACGCAAAAGCAAAATAAAGTAGGAAAAAACACAAATACAGTAAAAGCAGATAATTTTTTTTTTTTTTTTGGAAAGAGAGAAAGGAAAGAGAGAAAGGAGTAGCAGAAACTAAGCTGATTGGCCTTCTCAAATGCTCTCCCTGTACTGGGTAGAATGAGGTAATGACACTAGACTGGTTTTTATTTTTAAAAAAGGAGGGATTCTTAAACAACTGAAAATCAGTAATGATTTATTCAGAACGTTCAAAGAGTCCAATAATTCATCACAAACAAAGGTAGATCAAGATGGGTTACTATTTACATTTTACATATATATATATATATATATATATATATATATATATATATATATATATATATATATATTTATATATATAAATATATATATATATATATATATATATATATATATATATAAAAAACAAACAAAGCAACATATAATACAAACATAGACATTTCTCTTCCCCTACTAGAACTCAATGAATACTTTTCTTGTTCATTTTTCATTGATTTTACTTATAATAATGTAAGTAATTAATTAACTAATTCAACAAGGTACCATTCATCAGAGTTCAGACTCAAATGTAACAAATTAACATAATATATTATTGTAGTAACAGTAGAGTGTTTTGAAAAAAAAATGCTGTCATGAAAACTAATACCTTCTTCAGTTAAAATATGATTTAGAAATGGCATGTATATCCTGGTTAAATAATAGTAGCAAACTCTTAGTACAAATGCCATCATTATTCTATCTAAATATAGTTAATATCAATTATGACAGGTATCACAGCTACGCATGTTGTTTAATCAATCCTGATATGCTGTGCATGGATGCAGCCGTGTCTGGCAGCTACTACAAATGTCATTATTATTCTGTCTAAACATAGTTAATATCAATTATGGCAGATATCATAGCTTCGAGTGCTGTTTGATCAATCCTGATATGGTGTGCGTGGATGCAGCCATGTCTGGCAGCTAGTACAGATGTCATTATTATTCTGTCTAAACATAATTAATATCAATTATGGCAGGTACCATAGCGTTGAGTGCTGTTTGATTAAGCCTGGCATGGTGTATGTGGATGCAGCTGTGTCTGGCAGCTGTTATATGTTGAAATTTTCGTCTCCGGGAAGCTGTGGGTTGCAGTTTGTGATCAAGGTTAAATGATGCTTGTGTATTAGGAAGAGAGATTTGGAGTTTTAGCCTGCTTCCAGGGGAAGTGAGTGGATAGAACTGTGATTTGGGATATTTTGGCAGAAAATGGTTTGTTTGTACATCTGCTGAGTGAGAGGTGGGAGGGCTGGTGGAATGTGTTGTCTCTTGTTCTGATGGCTTGTTGGGAGGTTTTTTTTTTTTTTTATCTGTTTGTTCTCTGTCCTTTTCCTGGCTGCTGCCTCACTGAAAGGGAGGGAATTTAGGCTTGACGTTGCAGTCAAGTGAAACTTTGCTTCAGGTGCATTGTGAGCCTCTGGTATGCAGTACACAGACACACTAACAGAAACAGATGCTCCCAGGTTGCTATGGTAACAGAGACAGAATGACGATAATGCTTTATGGCTCTGAGGAGCCTCCGAGATGATTCTCACCATGACGTTTTTGTTTTAAAAAAAAATATATATATATATATATATATATATATATATATATATATATATATATATAATAAAAGGGCTGTTTTAAACCACATGTACACATATTGATCATCTCCCAACACTTCATTTAGCTCATTAACTTGATTCTTAATAAAAATAATAATAATAAGTGCAATTTTATATTTAAAATGTATTTTGGTCCAAGCACATTAAGGACTTACATAAGAGTGGAAGTCTGAGTTATTGTGAAAGACTAAGAGCACTTGGCTTTGTGCAGTACCCTTTGCAGTGGTCTGGGAGGTGAGCTTGCTCAGAACTGTTGTGCATATGGGGATAGCTGATTCTAGGAGTGTTTGGGGTTGCCGGGAAGTGCTAGAGATTCATCAGATTTCCTTCCAGGAAATATCTGTGGGAATGGACGGTGTGTTGAGTGGTTCACTGGCAGAGTGGCCACTGCATGGAACAGGCTGGTAAAATAGAACAGGACAAATATTGGTTTTGATATTTTAAGAACAGCCTGGAAACACACCACATGAACTAGTGAATGGTATTCTGGCAAAACTGGATGGGCATTCTTGCCCATGCTTGAAGTACTGATACGTGTGTACGTAAGGATGGAAATATACTTATAACAAATAAGAAACTAAGAACATCTCATAATTTAAAGTATATGGACTGTATAAACATTCTTGGAAGGAGCTAATAATAAGAATAAACATTACAGATTGTGGTCTCTCAAATAACTAAGCAACAGCAAAAAAAAAAAAAACACAATAGTTAAATAATGTATGATATTAGTAAATCTAGACATAAAATATATAATCGTCATATAAGATGAAGCAATCTGCTGAATTTAGATATTAAATACAGGATTTAATAACATGGGCTTGTGTATAATAACACTACTGTCTTAACTTGTCATAAATGACATACACTACCTTGAACATCAAGGGGAAGCATGATGATTTTCTTATATAAGTAACATGCATAACAAGTCATATAATGGCTTTAACTTGAACTGTAGTTTTTGTAACCCATCTTGACCATATATAATACTTAAGCAGTTACCAAGGTAACTGTTTTATACATGACATCAAACTGACATAGTTGTTCAAGAGGAACAATAGAAGCCTGAACTTGAAATGTCACAGAATGTAACAATCATATTCTGAACAAATAGTATTAAATTGACAATAGACTCTCAGTTTAATAACATGGGCTTGAGTATAATAACACTACTGTTTTAACTTGTCACAAATGACATACACTTTACTGAACATCAAAGGGAAGCATGGTGATTTTCTCATATAAGTCAATATGCATAACAAGTCATATAACTACTTTAATTTGAATTGTGGTTTTGTAACCCATCTTGACCATACATAATACTTAAGCTGTTACCAAGGTAACTAATGCTTTATACATGACATCAAACTGACAAAGTTTTTCAAGGGAAACAATAGAAGCCTGAACTAGGAACGTCACAGAATGTAATAATCATTCTGAACAAACAGTATTATTAATAGAACGTTGCCATTTAAATCTAAAAAATTTCAGTATATGCCATAAAATGGCAATTTGTAAATATAGAAAGGGAACTTGTAATGATTAATCACAATAAGTAAATTTGTTGTTTTTAAACTATAATTTCACTCATTTTATAATAAGAAATGACAGATATGAAAATCCTTATGTGTAGGACATGGGGGGAAGAGGGATGCACTGATAATTAAAATGCACTAACTTTCATCAATGTTTACATAAAACAAACGTGATGCTTTAAGTAAGTTAGCAACAAACAAAGTGATTACTTAAATGCTTGCAAACAATGAAATATAACTTCTGATATATCCAGTAAAATACATTGTATTATAAACATTAGGTATAAATATTATTACCATCTATTTATACTAGGTAATAAGTTTTGAAAGACTTCATCAATAAGGATGAATATGTTAAATAACTGTGTGCTACAGTCTTTTACTGAGGTTTTATCTATGATACATCCTACTTTACTATGATTGAATTGCTTCTCATCTATCTTTCATGTAAATATTAATTGCTTATACAATAAGTAGACATTTATATTGTATTAGAATTCTTTCTAATCTACAATAGTACTATATCTGTTCAAAATAATATAAATATTGCTTATTCATATTACAAATATTCTCCATATGATAATTAAATTTATGGAGTTCAAACGTTCATGGATTATCAAGATATGAGTTATAATCTGATGGACTAAGGTTTATCCATCAGATTAGGAATGATTTTCATTCAATGGCTAGTGCAGATCTTAGTTTTGTTAACATTTATTAATTTAAATTTGTTATTTCACATAAATATTTTTAGTATGCCTGACCAAAACCTTACTTTATTGGTAAACACTCAAAGTATAAAACTGATAATTTCCTTTCAAAGCTTAAACATATACTTTATAGTTATCAGATGAAAATGTTTAATAGTCACAATAAAACAAAAAATACATAGTCTAAATAACCTAAGATGGATTTAATTGTATTATCTTTAAATAAAAGCAAAGTTTCCCTGCACGTAGGGAGTTGCACGGCAAAAAACAAGACCATCAAGAAAAGACTAAGCCAGCAACAAGTGAGCCATGAAAAAATGTAGTTTATTGAAACTACTTAAGACTTCATGAAAAGCTTAATTTAACAGACCGGTTTCTGCCTGGATTTAACCTGGCCTTCTTCAGTGTATAACAGAAAAAAGCTTACCAAGTGAAAAAAGTCTTATATGGTAAAGAAAAACATTTGATTGGCTGACAAAACACATCCTAGTCATTAAACTCATGAATATTCATGTTACACTAAGTAATATTTATACATCACAAAAATTTGACTCATAAATATTCATTAAGCCCTGGATTGAATAGGGCACCAAGTTTGGTAATCCATTTATTTTCTTTTGCATCAAGTTTGTGATGCCAACCAGATTTATGGGTTCGATCACCAATGAGTTTGTCAATAATAATAAAATGAAACTGAGCTGTTTGATGTTTAAGTGTGTATTTATATGAAGCATTGGAAGTCCTTTTACATTTAATGTCACTCAAGTGCTCTGACATACGTAACCTAAAAGGCCGAGAGGTCTGACCTATATAAAAAGAGTGGCAACTACAACAAGCCATATATATAGCCCAGTCAGTGTTACAGTTGGCAAAAAATCGAATGGCAAATACTGTGCTACTGTTTCTGCTACTGAATTCTTTAGATTTCAGAATATGTTTACAGTTAATGCAATGACCACAAGGGAAACAGCCAATAAGTTTGTCACCCATAATAGTGGTCTGATATAACTGAGGTAGTACAGAATCAGAATGATGTTTGTAATGATTAAAATGTGCTGCTAAGTTTTTCCTTTACGAAAAAAAAAGAACATACATTGGGAATTATCGTGTTGATATTACCATCCCTTCAATATGTTCCAATTGTCCTTGATTATATCCATAAATCTGTTAGTGTTTCTACCAAATGTAGTAGTGAAACGTAATATATTTTTTGACAAAGATTTCTTCTTATATGTCAATAGATCATGTCTATGTAGACCGAAGCATGGTTTTGGGCCATGGTAACATACCCTGAACTGTAACCCGTATTCATGAATCTATGGTATAGATCCTGAGAATGATGTTTGAAACTGACATCATCCGAGCAATTACGTCTAATTCTGATAAACTGTGATTTTGGAATGTTTCTGGCTATATGTTTTGGATGATAGCTGGAGGCATGGAGTAAGGTGTTATACTGGGGAAACTTCCTATATACTTCAGTATTCAAGGTATTATCCTGATTTCTTGTGACCAAAACATCCAAAAACGTTATGGAGTTCTGGTCATGAGTAATAGTAAATTGTATTCCCCATTTATTATCATTTAAATATTCCATAAATTCACGAAGATACACAATGTCTGATCTCCACACCATCCAGCAATCATCCAAATACCGCCGCCAGATATCAATCTCAGGCAAAAACAGATTATGAGTATCATCATATATCATAATCTCCTCAATGTATGCCATAAATAGATCAGCATATATGGGGGCAAAAGATGCCCCTTTGATCTGTAAATAACATTCCTTATCATAAAAAGACATTTTTAAATGAAATGCGTGCTCGGTGAGATTAATCAAAAATGTGTTGAAACCAGGTTGATAAATATTTGACTTATAAAGCCAATATTCAATGGCATCAAGACCAGCCCAATGAGGGATGTTGGTGTATAGTGAGCTTACATCTAGTGTACATAACCACCAATTCTCCTCTAACTGCATGTCATTAACAATGCTTAAAAATTGGGTGGTATCCTGTATCCTGGATCTAACCCATGAAAGTAATGGTTTTAAGTACCTGGTCAAAAATTCAGAAAGGGGCTCAGTAAGTGATCCTATACCCGATACAATGGGTCTACCTGGTGGATGTAAAGGATCCTTATGTATCTTTGGCAAAAAATAAATATATTGTCTAGCAGGATCAGTGATCGTTAAATGTTTTAAAGTTTTGGTTGTTATAATCCCATTGTCAACCTCAGAATGCAAAAAATTATCAATTTGATGTTTAAACACAGAGGTGGGGTCAAGTGGCATTTTGGTATAATATCGAACATCACCCAATTGCTTGTGAGCCTCAATATCATAATCACTCCAATTCATCACCACCACCGCTCCACCTTTGTCTGCACGAAGAATAACAAGGTCTTTATTTTGTGCTAGTTCATTTAAACAAGATAACTCATTGTCAGTCATGTTATTCGGCATAGGTAGACAAGTATTAGACTCAAAATGTAAATCACTGAGTACACTGCGTAAAAAGATTTACAGAAGGATGCATAGGAGGTATAAATGAGGAGGCATGATATTTAAAGATATCCATTTGTTGCTGTTGTTCTTCCCCCTTATCCTGAAAAACCAATTTAACGTTAATGAGTCTACAAAATGTAAATAAATCCTGTGCAAAAGTGTCTTCAGGCACAAAAAAGCCAGGTATAAAAGATAAGCCTTTATTCAATAAAGATGTTTGTTCAGGTGTTATTACAGTGCTAGAGATGTTACAGACATTGTTGGTAACAACATAATTTACTTGTTCGTTAATACTTCCATAAGATTCTGTAGACTTGTAACCCTTCTTGTGTTTCCTGCCTCCTCTCCTCCCTCGATGTTGCCTAAAGGGGATGTGTAATTTTTACGTTTTGGAGTGGGGGACTCCATGGTGTGCTGTGTTTCTGTGTCAGTACCTGATGATGTATCATAATCAGTGGTGTCAGTGTGATTACCACATCCTTTTAAAATGGAGCGTGGATGTTTCCTTTTGGAATTGGATGTATTTCTGTTGTGCATCTCTTGAAATCTAACATGTCTAGTATATTTAAAGGGTTGCCCCCTCTCATAATCGGACTTATCACGAGAAAATTTTTTAAGTTTTCTTTCCTTGAGATGAGTATCAAAATTTAACAAATCTGAACTAAGTTTAGATAATGATGCAGAAAAAAATGTGTCATTCTGATACTGATTACAATCATCTATTAATTGTAACACCTTAGAAGTTTCTTTATCAATAATCCTAGTGTAGTACTTTGACAGAGATTCAACAAACTTCATTGAGCATTCTTGTTGAATGGATAACCATTCCGTAGTTAAAATATCATCAGGGTCAGCTACTAGAGGTTGAATTTTGACTCTCAAACCCCTAGGACTAATGCCTTTAACCAAATAAGCTTTGAGTAATTTAAGGTGCCAAACAAAAGATCTTAATGTTTTCATATTTTTGTTTAAATCATTAAATAGTTTTTCACATCGTTGTTCCGGCTTCATGGAACTAGTATTTGCTGAACCTTCAGAAACCTGACCAATACCAAAGGGTGCAAGGTCATCTCTATCGGATGATAAATCCAGAAATATTTTATTTAAATCCATTATTGGTGTAAAATCAATAATATATAGATATGAAAGCAACCACGCCCTGTATTAAAGAAAAAGACAAACAACAATCGGACAATAATGGCAATATTTCAGTTTGTGCAATATTGTACAAACAATAGCCACGTCCAATACAGGACAATAATGGTATAAAAAATCAAATTAGAGTGAATGAATACTGTGACAATCCAATGCACAGTATCAAACCACTTTAACAGGTCAAATGTTGAGCACCTTAAATGTGGAAAGATTTTTATGCTAGTGTAATCAGGGCAATAATATATAGTTTTAAAGGTCCGAGAGACAAAACCGAGAAAAACTAGTAATCAGACCCTGAATGATATAAACAGCCCATGTAATAAGGACAGATTATATATGTTGTATCATACAAAAAAAGTGCATTTATAGTACTTAGAACAGATATGGTCATGAATTTCCAATAGACAATATGACTAAGATAAACCACAGCAACCAAATGTAACGAATAGTATTATAAAGACCACAGCAGCAATCCAGTAACTCCAAAGAAGGAATTTATTTACAAAACAGCAGTTGTAAAATCTCTAAGCCCTCGGCCAAAAGCCTTTAACAGAGTACATCCAATAAGGAAAAACTCCAAGTTTATATATACCAGCACTCAATTGAATAATTGATTAATGACTTATATCACACACTTTTAACCAAATCTTATTAAAACTACACATAATTATACAAAACTTTTCCAGAAGCATTCTTGATTCAAACCCACAGGGAACATAGTATTAAATTTTAAAATTAAAAATGCTTCTTTTTTCCTCAGCAATTGTTTAACTTGTTCATCTGTCATAAACTTATTACATTTCACATTATCTAAAATTGTAGCCTGAAAGTGAGAAGTTTCTCCTGTAGAATAAAAGAACATATAAGGGATGTGAAAAATTATAAATTATCTAGTCCTATAGCTGTACATTTTAACAAAGTACATAAGGGAAGTTTGGAGGGTTTTCAGGCTACAATTTTAGATAATGTGAAATGTAATAAGTTTATGACAGATGAACAAGTTAAACAATTGCTGAGGAAAAAAGAAGCATTTTTAATTTTAAAATTTAATACTATGTTCCCTGTGGGTTTGAATCAAGAATTCTTCTGGAAAAGTTTTGTATAATTATGTGTAGTTTTAATAAGATTTGGTTAAAAGTGTGTGATATAAGTCATTAATCAATTATTCAATTGAGTGCTGGTATATATAAACTTGGAGTTTTTCCTTATTGGATGTACTCTGTTAATTGGCCGAGGCGCTAGAGATTTTTACAACTGCTGTTTTGTAAATAAATTCCTTCTTTGGAGTTACTGGATTGCTGTGGTCTTTATAATACTATTCGTTACATTTGGTTGCTGTGGTTTATCTATAATGACCAGTGATTCCTTAGTTGGTCTACCTAGGATTTTCCTAGATACTCCTTTGGAGATTTTACCTAAATCTATGGACAGTGCACTGAAAAGTGGAGAAGTTGCAGCTAGTTCTAATTCTACAGGTATTGCTTTTGTTCGCCAGGATGGTGGCAGTATCAACGATACAGAAAATGGGGTGTTGAATAACTGGACTAAAGATAGGAAGTTATGGAACCAGAACCCCTTTTCAAGAGTCGGTAAGAAAGCAGACACATTTAATAACCCAGAAGTGTCGGAGATGCTGTTGCGTATAGAGAAACTACTATTTAAAGAAACTACTACCTTTCTAAATTTTCAAAGTATGCAGAGATATGAGGAGTTGGAAATCACTCCTCGTGGGTTAAGAGCTATAAAAAATCCATCCACTCCATTTGATCTGGCTGTTCCGGAAGAACGTGTTTTTTATGAAAGGTGGATAGCTGCGGCACATAATTGCAGCTTAGAGTGGGTTCACATATTGGTAGAGCGCGATGTCTTTAAAAACAGAAGCTTAAGGAAGAGATCAAAGGGTTGTGCCAGAATATCACTAACGTCATATCACAAGACGAACTGCAGAGTTTTCTAATCAAAACCAATGAGCAGTTAGTGAATTATGAGAAAGAACTGATTGACAGGAAGAAGGGCAAATTGGTTCGCGATATACGCGATTACGACAATAAAAGAGCGTTCCTGGTGGCGACGAACCCTAAAGGGAGAAAACCACACGTACAGTTGGATCAGCAAAAGGAACCGGTATACAACATGTCCAAAAGGGCCCCTACATCAGGTGAAAGTATGGTTTCGGCTACTGAATTTGATACGGATGAGGATTTTCCTTATTTGCCGCCAGCTGGAAATAATACATATCTAAATTCGTTTCGTGAAGCAAACAAGGGGAGGAAATGAAGTTGGAATGGTGCAGCACAGGGTTACTATCAAGAACAACGCACCTATCAAAGGACTAACAAACGGGGAAAATGGGACTAGTAGTGTAAATTTGTGTTCTACATGTGAGTATGTGGTTAATTTATCTGGTTTGGAGCTGTCTGAAGCTCACATATCAGTATTAATTAAAGGTTTGAAATACATACCGACTGTCCTTCCCCGATTGCATGTATTAAAAAGTGATGTATTTCGTTTTATACGAAAGTTAAAGTTAACGCAATTTTTTGCTTTGGAAACTGTAACTAATCAGGAAGTTGCTAAAGTTGATGAATGTAGCAGTAGCTCTAATGATAGCTTTTATTCTTGTTGTTCTGGGGAAGAAGATGATAGTAATAATGCCTACTGCAAGTTAAACACTGACAATATCAAAGTTAAAAGTGTTTTTGCTCCATTTTGTAATAATGAGAGCATACAATGCTTAGATAAATCATTAAATCATAATGTACAAATAATTTATGATAAATTTATAAGTCAAAAGAAAAAAAGTGTTGAATATAATTTAAATAAAATAGAATGGCAAGCATTAATTGATTTAAGTAGGAATGAACAAATGGTATTTAAACCTGCGGATAAAGGCGGGAAGTTAGTTGTGATGAATTATACACAATATTTATCTATGTGTTACAAACATTTGAAAGATAATACTGTCTATCAATGTATAGATATAACTGATTATGATAGAGCTCAAAGATTGTATCTTGAGTTATTAGAAAAAGGCAAAAGATTATATTATTTTTCTGTTAAAGATGTTACAGATAAATTTGCTATAAAAAATCCCAGAATGCCATGTTTCTATTGTTTGCCGAAAATTCATAAGGATTTGTTAAATCCGATTGTTTCTGCTAGTGGGAGCTTTTTGAATAATATCTCGTGTTTATTACATGAAGTATTAGTACCATTAGTTACAAAATTGCCATCTTATGTTAAAGATGTTTTTGAATTTTTAACAAAAATATATCAAGTTATATGGGATGAAGAAATGCTTTTTATAGTTATAGACGTAGTAAGTCTTTATACAAATATCAAACATCTTGATGGTATTAGGGCTATGAAACATTTTTTAGGGGAAAGTCCATGGCGAATATATTACGGAATTAATGATGATGTGCCTGCAAAATAATATATTTGAATTTGATGGTCATTTATATAGGCAAAAACAGGGAACAGCTATGGGGGCTCCATTTGCCCCTTGTTATGCCAATATATTTATGGGCCTGTTTGAGCAACAGTATATCTATACTAATCAATTTTTCCGGACACATGTAATTCAGTATTATAGATATATTGATGATCTTATTTTTGTTTGTAAAGGGGGTTATGAGTTAGTGGATCAATTTATAAATCAAATTAATGCTAATAATAGAGGAATAAAATTTGATGGACTACAAAATGTCAAAAGGTACATTTTTTGGATGTTGAATTAATAGGGGATAGTTACCAGCATAAGGTAATTTCTAAAATATATAGGAAATTCCCTAGTAGTAACAATATATTACATGGGGAAAGTTTTCACCCAGGTCATACTATGAAATCTATTCCGTATACAGAATTTAATAGAATAAAATGATTATGTAGTGAGAATAGAGATAGAAATGTTGAATTAGAAGATAGTTTTTTGAGATTTAAAGAGAGGGGATATGATGAAATGAATTTGAAAGAATGCATGAATAAAGTACTTAATAGTAAATCTGTTAAATGTAGTTTGACATGGTACAAAAATAATAAAAAAAGGAAACAAGATAAAAATATATATTTTACCACTACTTATTCAGTAATATCAGAAGAAATTATAGATACAATCAAATCCAGTTGGAATATTATAAGTAAAGAAGTGGGTTGTTTACAGCAAAAGAAACTATTATTCTCTTTTAACAGGGGAAGAAATATTAAAGATTTTATTGTACATAGTAGGTTTCATAGACCAAAATTGGAAATAATAGAAGGAAAAAAAGAAAAAGGTACGGTAGTATGTGGGAGATGTAGTATTTGTAGTTTTGTTACTCAAAGATTTGATAAGATTAATAACAAGAATTTTGAAACAAATGAAAATTTTACTTGTAATAGCCTGAGAGTCATATATTCAATTAACTGTACTTGCAATAAATTCTATATAGGTGAGACTAAAAGAAGTTTCTCCTGTAGAATAAAAGAACATATAAGGGATGTGAAAAATTATAAATTATCTAGTCCTATAGCTGTACATTTTAACGAAGTACATAAGGGAAGTTTGGAGGGTTTTCAGGCTACAATTTTAGATAATGTGAAATGTAATAAGTTTATGACAGATGAACAAGTTAAACAATTGCTGAGGAAAGAAGCATTTTTAATTTTAAAATTTAATACTATGTTCCCTGTGGGTTTGAATCAAGAATGCTTCTGGAAAAGTTTTGTATAATTATGTGTAGTTTTAATAAGATTTGGTTAAAAGTGTGTGATATAAGTCATTAATCAATTATTCAATTGAGTGCTGGTATATATAAACTTGGAGTTTTTCCTTATTGGATGTACTCTGTTAAAGGCTTTTGTCCGAGGCCATAGAGATTTTTACAACTGCTGTTTTGTAAATAAATTCCTTCTTTGGAGTTACTGGATTGCTGCTGTGGTCTTTATAATATGACTAAGATATTTATGTATAGACTGCTAAATAATATTAGGATATGTGACAAATAGCCAGAAAAGACGTTTGGCAAAAATATATAAATAATATAT
Source organism: Protopterus annectens (assembly GCF_019279795.1). Classification (NCBI taxonomy): domain Eukaryota; kingdom Metazoa; phylum Chordata; order Ceratodontiformes; family Protopteridae; genus Protopterus; species Protopterus annectens. The sequence goes on from NC_056729.1 coordinate 768,431,023, forward strand.
AGCTAGTATACTAGTTCAAAAAATACTAATATCCAGACATGAATAAAAATTCACATAAGCTTAGATATTGTTGTTATTTCAACATATACAATATTTAGAGATTAATTCAAACTGATATACAGCATTTATAAATCAAAAGACATGTACACATAATCCTAAATAGGTCATACGAATATGTACATATAAAGCATGCTTCAAATATCATACAAGTACTCTCTTTTATCCCCTAATTAGTTCCGTTGACAAAAGTACTGTCCAGCTAATGTTGAAACATTCTTATGGTACACATAGGACAATTATATGAGTGTAATTATGTATACATCACATAAAGTTCTGACAATTTTGTGCTATCCTAAGCAAACAATATATAGCCAACTGATGTTAACCATGAATGTAATTCAAAAACACTTGACCAGAAACGATCATAATTCCCCACAAATGTACATATAGACTGAAATAGAAGACTAAAGTAATGTCCAATAATATCCAAAAGTAAAAAAAGAAAGTAGTATCCCTACTCATAAATTATGGACATATAATATTCATGAAGAATATAGTAAGGTTACAGAAAAAACATATTAATAGAGTTCAAGCACAGTAGTCACATTCCCTGTTCAAGGTCTGATGTCCAACGACAATAAATTGTTTTTTTTTTCAGGATAAGGGGGAAGAACAACAGCAACAAATGGATATCTTTAAATATCATGCCTCCTCATTTATACCTCCTATGCATCCTTCTGTAAATCTTTTTTTACGCAGTGTACTCAGTGATTTACATTTTGAGTCTAATACTTGTCTACCTATGCCGAATAACATGACTGACAATGAGTTATCTTGTTTAAATGAACTAGCACAAAATAAAGACCTTGTTATTCTTCGTGCAGACAAAGGTGGAGCGGTGGTGGTGATGAATTGGAGTGATTATGATATTGAGGCTCACAAGCAATTGGGTGATGTTCGATATTATACCAAAATGCCACTTGACCCCACCTCTGTGTTTAAACATCAAATTGATAATTTTTTGCATTCTGCGGTTGACAATGGGATTATAACAACCAAAACTTTAAAACATTTAACTATCACTGATCCTGCTAGACAATATATTTATTTTTTGCCAAAGATACATAAGGATCCGTTACATCCACCAGGTAGACCCATTGTATCAGGTATAGGATCACTTACTGAGCCCCTTTCTGAATTTTTGACCAGGTACTTAAAACCATTACTTTCATGGGTTAGATCCAGGATACAGGATACCACCCAATTTTTAAGCATTGTTAATGACATGCAGTTAGAGGAGAATCGGTGGTTATGTACACTAGATGTAAGCTCACTATACACCAACATCCCTCATTGGGCTGGTCTTGATGCCATTGAATATTGGCTTTATAAGACAAATATTTATCAACCTGGTTTCAACACATTTTTGATTAATCTCACCGAGCACGTACTTACGAAAAATTTCTTTTTTTATGATAAGGAATGTTATTTACAGATCAAAGGTACAGCGATGGGGGCATCTTTTGCCCCCATATATGCTGATCTATTTATGGCATACATTGAGGAAATTATGATATATGATGATACTCATAATCTGTTTTTGCCTGAGATTGATATCTGGCGGAGGTATTTGGATGATTGCTGGATGGTGTGGAGATCAGACATTGAGTATCTTCGTGAATTTATGGAATATTTAAATGATAATAAATGGGGAATACAATTTACTATTACTCATGACCAGAACTCCATAATGTTTTTGGATGTTTTGGTCACAAGAAATCAGGATAATACCTTGAATACTGAAGTATATAGGAAGTTTTCCCAATATAACACCTTACTCCATGCCTCCAGCTATCATCCAAAACATATAGCCAGAAACATTCCAAAATCACAGTTTATCAGAATTAGACGTAATTGCTCGGATGATGTCAGTTTCAAACATCATTCTCAGGATCTATACCATAGATTCATGAATAGGGGTTACAGTTCAGGGTATGTTACCATGGCCCAAAACCATGCTTCGGGTCTACATAGACATGATCTATTGACATATAAGAAGAAATCTTTGTCAAAAAATATATTATGTTTCACTACTACATTTGGTAGAAACACTAACAGATTTATGGATATAATCAAGGACAGTTGGAACATATTGAAGGCGGATGGTAATATCAACACGATAATTCCCAATGTATGTTCTTTTTCTTTTCGTAAAGGAAAAAACTTAGCAGCACATTTTAATCATTACAAACATCATTCTGATTCTGTACTACCTCAGTTATATCAGACCACTATTATGGGTGACAAAATTATTGGCTGTTTCCCTTGTGGTCATTGCATTAACTGTAAACATATTCTGAAATCTAAAGAATTCAGTAGCAGAAACAGTAGCACAGTATTTGACATTCGATTTTTTGCCAACTGTAACACTGACTGGGCTATATATATGGCTTGTTGTAGTTGCCACTCTTTCTATATAGGTCTGACCTCTCGGCCTTTTAGGTTACGTATGTCAGAGCACTTGAGTAACATTAAATGTAAAAGGACTTCCAATGCTTTATATAAACACACACTTAAACATCAAACAGCTCAGTTTCATTTTATTATTATTGACAAACTCATTGGTGATCGAACCCATAAATCTGGTTGGCATCACAAACTCGATGCAAATGAAAAGAAATGGATTACCAAACTTGGTGCCCTATTCAATCCAGGGCTTAATGAATATTTATGAGTCAAATTTTTGTGATGTATAAATATTACTTAGTGTAACATGAATATTCATGAGTTTAATGACTAGGATGTGTTTTGTCAGCCAATCAAATGTTTTGCTTTACCATATAAGACTTTTTTCACTTGGTAAGCTTTTTTCTGTTATACACTGAAGAAGGCCAGGTTAAATCCAGGCCGAAACCGGTCTGTTAAATTAAGCTTTTCATGAAGTCTTAAGTAGTTTCAATAAACTACATTTTTTCATGGCTCACTTGTTGCTGGCTTAGTCGTTTCTTGATTATCTTTAAATACCAATGGCTTAAACAATCCAAGCAAGAGATTAAATCTACTGAAATATTTGAAACTGAACAAAGCACAAACTGTCTTCCTTCAAGAAACTAATTTCAAAACAAATGGCAATTACAAATGAAATCCTAAGGAATATATGATATTGGTGCAATCCACTTATAAGACAAAGACAAAAGGGGGTAACAATTTTATGGAAAACAAATGTGATTAACCCAGAAATCATTTATAAGTATAAAGGTAAAGAAGGCCTTATGGCATTAGTAATAGTTAAATATAATAACAGAATATGTACCCTAGCCAATCTATACTGGTTCTCAGGCATTGGAACAGGAACTGTTAAAAAAACACTTGGATTTTCAATAATTATAAAGACAACTTAACATTAGGAGGAGATTTTAACTGTATATTTGATATTTCTGAAACTACAAATAAAAGACTACTGCATACATCTGCTGTATCAAAGGCTTTAAACAAGTGGGTAGAATCATTTCATCTTGTAGATACTTTCAAATTTAAAGAAGATAAATCTTTGTTGTTTTCCCATCAAGATCACAGATTTGGTACCCAAACTAGAATAGATAAAATATTTACTGCCCATGATTTATACTCTAAAATCATTAATTTCTCAATTACTCCTTGCCCCTTTTCAGACCACAATTCATTGACACTAAAACTTCAAAATAGGTACAAACCATCAATCTTTAACTCCAGAATTCCAGCATATATAGCTAAAAATAAAGAGTTCAAACCCTGGTTATTATATGAATTACAGTTCTTCTTAGATATTAATTATACCACAGATAAAATAATGATATGGGACTCATTAAAAGCTTACATATATAGTAAAAACCTAACTTGGTATAAAAATAATCAGAGAATGGGATTCAGAATTATTAGATCTGTGATCCAAACTTTTGTCAGTAAAAGCTGAAAAAAATCAAAATCATTTGGAGATGAAAAAGAAAGTAGACGTATTAAACAATAAATACAATGTAATTCTAACACATAAACTAGTTTAGCTTTAGAAAAACTAAAAATGAATACCTTGGCCACTTCTCCCAAAAAGCTACATAATTTATCCACAAGAATCAAAATACAATCAAAAGCTAATAACATTAAAATTATCTTCCATGAAAAGAAAGGGAAACATGTCTCGGATATAGGTGACATTCTCAATGCCTATAGAAATCACTATATGAAACATTTCCAGAAAGAAAATAATACATATTTATTAATTAAATCAAGATGAAAACATTTCTAATATAAAAAAAGACCAGACAAATTAAAACTCGATCTGCAAGCACCCATATCCTACAAAGAAATTACAGATACAATTAAAGAGGGTAAAAATAATAAAGCGTCAGTTATAGATGGCATAATTATGGAAATATATAAACGTTTTCCTTCAAATAAACTATCCCTCTTCCATAAAATTCTGTTAGAAATTAAGTCACAAGCTTTAATACCACCTTATTGGAGATATTCCTTAATCACACCAATCCTAAAAGAAAACAAATCCTCAAACCTCTGTACCTCATATAGACCTATATCATTATTAAATAATGGCTATAAGATATTTATGACAATATTAACTAACAGAATGAAAATACCACTATCCAAAACAATAAATAATGATCAAACTGTATTTATATATCATAGAAACACACATGGCAATATTAAAAGGATAATTTCTCTTATAGATTATGTTAATAAAGAAAATAAACACTCAGAATTGGCTTAGGTATAGAGAAAGTTTTGATTCCCTAAATTGGGACTATTTATTCAAAATTCTGGTGTTAATTGAATTTCCTCCTTCCTTTGTTCATCTACTAAAGAATACATATACAAATATTTTAGTGTATGTTAAGCTAGGTCCTTTCACCTCTGAATCTATACATATAACAAAGAGTACTAAACAAGGATGTCTCATGTCACCGATTCTATTTGCTTTGGCTATTTAAATATTGGCAGATTCAATACGTAACAATACAAAAATCAAAGGACTAAATGTTTATGAACAAAACAATTCTAAAGTAATGCTCTTTGCTGATGACATATTATTAACATTATCCAATACAAAAGAGACATTAGAAGAATTAGATATTTTAATTGACACATTTTACAGGATTTCAGGGCTCTATTTCAATAAATCAAAATCAAAATTATTATTTTTAAATAAAAAAGAACTGCAGATGAAGGGGAATCACATTATAGGGAAACAAGAATCTACCTTAAAATATCTAGAAATTGAGTTATGCAAGGATAATAATGAATTAGTTTTAAAAAACTGCAATAATATCATCAGTACAATTAAAATCTCTGTAGAAAAGTGGATGGAACACAATAATATTAACATTTGAAGATAGACTACAGTTAATAAAATGGTTTACTACCCAATATTCTATATATAGCTTTGGCAATACAACTGTTACCAGAAAGGAATATACTCAAAGAAATAAACTCATGCCTAATAAAATTTTTATGGTTTCCCGAATGAAAGAGAATAGGTTTAATACATCATATCAGACCATGAAAACAGGGAGGATTAAAATTTCCTGATATTGAACCATATATAAAAGCATAAGTATCTAAAACAATCTCAGATTGGATAAATTCAAATTATTATGCAAATTGGATAGAATTACTAACTGTAATATCAATAAATGAATTTGATTTACAAAAAAATTTCAAATAACAGATAAAAACAATTTGCCGTGACACATATTATGTATTAGTATGCAATATAACATAACTAAGCCCACCAAAACTCGTATGATTATTCATTACATTGACTCATTTAGGAAAATTATTAATGCAAATATAGATTTAAAAATCTGGTTTGATCTTTTAGCACCATTCATAGTTACAAAGAGCTATCCACATAAAATATACAGAGAAATAACTAATTCCTGGGAACAGAAAGGATTTGTTTGTTGGTTTCAATGTATCAAAGAACTAAAAGTTCTGGATATGCAAACAATAGAAACAACATACAAAATTCCACAATAAGATTGGCTAACTATGCAAAGCATTCTGACATATTAGCAAGATTTATGCAGAATAATTAGTATTTCTTCATTTAAAGAAATACCTACTTACGAAATACCTATATGAAATCATATATCATGATTATGACATGGGAAATAGTATTTTGAAATTTTACAAGATATTGATAAATTATAAAACAACACCAAAATCCTCATATTGGAATTATATAACAAAATGACATTCATTACAGCTAACTGAAGAAATTAAATAAAATATTTTATTATCAATAAAACATACATCCTTTACACAATACTGGAAAGTTTTTAATTGGAAATGCTTGCACAGAGCATTCTTAACTCCAGATAGAATTACTAAAATTAATTCTTCTACAAAGGGAATATTTTGGAGGTGTGTGCAAATACACAATGCAGATTGGAATCACATTTTTTTCGAGTGTTAAAATTAAGCCATTTTGGAATGGTATTAAAAACTTTTTACAAGCTTTATTTAATGAATTGTTTGACTTATCCAAAGCTCTAGTATTATTAAATGTGTACGAAGGTCCTCATTTGAATGTGTCAAATATGTATCTAGTATGGGCAATACTTGCAATCTCAAGGAAATGTATAACAAGAAGATGGAATACAAACATAATACCGCTTATGGAAGACTTCTATAGCCTACCGAAGATCACAGCATTGTTGGAAATTAAAATTAAAGAATTAAGGATTCATCCTAAGACATTTAACAATCCATGGAAAAAAGTCTTATCATTGATTGACACTTTACAATCACTGAACAGATACACTCTGATAACTAGATTGTTATACCTATAAAGTAATCGTATATATTGAGCTCTGTTATAGTGTCAGGCTGCTGTAAATAGTGTACATAGTTATTTAAGATGTTATATACAAATACTATGGAATTTATTCAACTGTATTTGAAAAATAAACATTTTTGAGAGAAAAAAAGTTACCACAGGTAGATTCTGTCAATTTGTCTGATATGTTATGTACTCATATCTTTTAGGGAATAAGTATTATGTATGTATGATTTTTTTACTTGTTGAACCTTGACAGGGCATGGGATCTGTGGAGGTTCTCCTATCATATGCAGAAGGCAGCAATGTTCCAAACCAGTGCCATGCAGCTCAGATTCCAAGAACCAGGACGATGACCATGATGGGGTCAATGATGACAATGACAGATTGGGACCTGCACGTGTTATCATTCCTGCTGCTCATCATAGATGGCACCCACCACCATGTCAGTGAGATGATTTTTTGGACCAGCTCCAGGAGAAGATGGCAGACATCTTCCAGACATAGAGGAGGGACCTGATGGGCAACTTCTTACAGGATGTGGTGCAGGTCATGCAGGACTCCTTCTGGCAGATCACTAGAGAGATCTTTCATGATGTTCAACCCCATCAGGATAACCCCTCAGGAATATAACAGTTGCCAGTGCGATCCACATATGTAATGCTGCCCCCATGATGTTTCCTATATCCAACTGTATAGGCACAATTGTGCAAGTATTGCATATTGCTGTCCTGATTTTCTTACATATATCATAATGTGCACTCCACATATATCCCCCCCTTTAAACTTTACCATTTCCTCAAACAATGGCACTATCATCTCACCTGATCCAACTACAAAACTCTTAGGAATAACCATTGACAATAATCTCTCCTTCGATCAGTACATTAACAACACCATCAAGATTGTTAATAGAAAAATTGGATCCCTATATCGTATCAAACCTTTTCTAACCCCAGCAACTAGAACCAAAATTGCACAATCTCATCTCCTATCTTCTCTCCTATATGCTTCCCCCATTTATACAAACCTTAAGAAAATCAATCTTAACAAACTTGTTAATTGCTATAACAACATAGCTCGCTTCGCCACTACTAACCCCTTCAGGACCCACCATTGTATTAACTTAAAACAACTTGGCTGGCTTGAATTTCAAAACTACCTACTAATTACTCAACTCACTATAGCCCACAACATATTACACCAACCTGACAACACCCCAATACTCTCTCAACTTCTAATCCCTTACAACAATCTTAACTCACTTCGCTCCTCTACTAAACTCATGACACAATCTATAAAGGTAAACAACACAGCAGGTGGTTCTCTATTCACTAACACAATAGGCAGAAGTTGGAATCTCTTACCTAGTGACTTAACTCTGACTACATCCCTGCCTCAATTCAAACAAAAAATTAAACTGTACTTCCAAAATCATTGGCTTTGTTCCTGCAGTACACCTGACTAACCATTTTCTCTTACTCTGTTTCTCCTCCTCTTGTCATCTCCACCTTTTCATTTCTCATCCTCTTACTGTTCTGATTTAAGTATGTACATTTTATATACAATTGCTAACATGACATTAACTGCATTTTGTAAACTTGTTCCTCTTTTGAAATTATCTTTCTTTCTTTGTGTTTTTATTAATTCCAATTTTTTTCCTATATCTTAGAGTAATAGTTTTTTATGTGATGTACTTAGTATTTAGTGGAGCTTTTCTCCTCGGGCCTCTGCTGAAAATGGACATGTATCCAGCCAGACTAGCCCGGTCAACAAATGTAAAATAAAATAAAATAAATATCATATGTAGAGTTATATTTCTGCTGCAGTATGACCCACATTACCAAATTACACATTCAGTAATCAATTTGATGCACAGGATATGCTATAATTACTGCATACATTGCTGTGTGTGTGTGTGTGTGTGTGTGTGTGTGTGTGTGTGTGTGTGTGTGTGTGTGTGTGTGTGTGTGTATGTGTGTGTGTGTGTGTGTGTGTGTGTGTGTGTGTGTGTGTGTGTGTGTTTATGTGTACTTTTATACATTCAGTGCAGCATAATATTATGTCCAATACACTCTGACCCTGTATGTGACAGATATGACTGTTGCAGTTAAAGTGATGCAAGTGAGACAATTATTGTGCTTGTGCCTTTCCAGTGTATACTTAGGTGGATTGACAGCAACTCACATACTACATTACTCCCATAGTTCTCAAATAACACAATGATATGGGTCCATTATGATTATTTGCATATGTTCTCTATGTGTATGCATTGCAGCCATTTCTCTATTGGTTGTTGCTGTCTTATGTCTGTTCAACAACATCAAGTGAAGTAATGCACAAAAAAACAAAGACAAGCAAAGAATAATCCACGACCTTGAAGAAAGGAACCAGAACTCTGTTAAAGTCCACAAGGCTGTATTTTATTTCTGAAGTGTTCCAAAAGTCACAGATAAAATCACACTGAAGTATTCCAAAAATCACAGATAAAATCACACAAGCGCTTTCGCTCAGGCAGTCCTGAGCTTTATCAAGTGAAAACAAAATGCAGTATGCAGTAACCTCCATTAAATAGCCTAGCAATTATACAATTAATTAATTAGTAAGTCTAGTACTAAGGTGTGGTGCTTTGGAGTTGGATGTTAAAAAAGTTAGTCATTATACCAACTCAAAAATGAAATGTTTGCAACAACATCTGCACTTAAATAAAATGACTAATCATAAAAAAAATTTTAAAATACCAGTTTCCTAGGTTTCAGAACATAAAAGTCTGAAGTCTGGTTGGGGTTGTAGATTGTTAAGAAATATGCTTAAAGATGTGTTTGGATTGTCAGTGAATTGTTAAAAACTTTTTTCTTTTTATTATTACTTTGCACTGATAAAGACATGCAATAAAATGTCGTGAGATATTTTTGATGCCCATCCATATACCATTTCATATAGAATTTGATTTATTAGTCAGAATCCTAAAACCGTGGATGTTCAGTAATTTAATATGCTGTGTGGGGATGCTGTAGTATGAAGGGGGTCAAGTATGAGAGTTATAACCTAGCCCTCCTAAGCTTGAGGACCGGTTTAATGCTGATCATCCCATTCAGACCTGGTGGCTTCCCTGCATTCAGTCTCAACTGCCATAATAGTTCACGGTAGCCCAAGGTGGATTCCCAGTCACCACCTCTTGCATCTGGCTCAACCTGTTCCAGAACTAGAAACTGAATTTTGGGATCTGGGCAGGAGAGTGCTGCGCTTTTTTAAATTTCCAAACAATGTTCAGTATGGTACTGATTATTATTTTAACTTGTGTGAGATTTTTGATAAAGCTGGATTGGAGATGTTGCATTTAATGGTAGGGGAATATGAACTGAAAGCACAAGCATTAATGACTGAGCTAGACACTTTAAACAATGAGTTAACATCTAGTACTAATTTTAGTGCTTTTAAATCAAACTATGACAAGGTTTTTGATAATGTTGATGTTTTTTGTGATAAGATTCTTAACAGAAAACTAAGAAAATTAGAACGTGATCTCATCGAATACAGGGATGGCCTTGCCTACCCTAGCCCCAATGGTTACAATAAAACTTCTTCCAAAAACAACACCACAAACACAGATAGGGCTAGTGACACATATGACAGACAAGAGGAACCCCTTAGAAGAAGTGAAAGGCTAGCAGAGAAGAACAGAAGGGTACTAACAACCAGGATTTTCAGCAGAACCCGGCCAGACCGGGGTTTGGGGACAGAGACAAAGACAGGCACAGAGGTCTTGGAATTTTGTTCACTAACAAACCACCACACACCCACTACCCTAACATCCCTGGATGACCCTACAACTGACCAAGCCCCAAATCTGGGTTTACACAACCAAAACCCTACTAATATTGAGGGTAACTGCACTATTTTAAGGAGAAACAACTTTGCCATATACAATTACACGGACATGAACCTTCCTACAAATGCTTTTGATATTTTCACCCGAGGGTTACATTTTGTCCCAACTAAACCCATGAATTTAACACAAGCTCTGATAGATTTAAAAATGTTTACCAGAGCTTTAAATTTAAATTTGATTTTTAAAGGGCAAACACTTAATGCAGCAGGCCCAACGCGTACAAGTCTCTACGAAGCCTACATGCACATTATGTTGCAGAATGACGAACAATACGAGACGGTTTCACGAAACGAGATCAATATAGCCTTTGCTGAGATTAAGTACTATCTTACTGACCTTCTATTACAACAGGCCATCAATGAAAAGGTCTATAACTACTTACATGTGGAAAAGCCCAGAATACCAGTCATCTTTGGGATACCTAAAACCCATAAAGGAATAAATCCACTACAATTCCGGCCGATTGTATCAGGAGCAGGTGGAGTGACTGAGCCCCTGGGAAAATTTATTGATTACATGACTAAAGAATACACATCTCTATTGTCCCACGTTTGCAAGGATTCTTGGCACTTCCTCCGGGACATTCCCACCTCTTGCTACTCCCCAGACACCTTAATGGTCACAGTGGACATCAAAGATCTGTTTTCCAGCATCCCTCATCAAATAGGTTTGGAATGGTTTGCCCAATTTCTAGGCCAGAAGACAACCCTTAGTAACAAAATGTCCAACTTGCTCACGAAATGATGGAGATGGTTTTGTCCAACAACTTCATCTTTTTAATGGTGAATTATACCGCAGCATAAGGTTGCCATGGGGCATCTTGTGCATCCTTCTCATAAATGTAATATTGCACATGTGGGAGCATACATTCGTTCTAATACCCCATGGAAAGATCACATTCTGTTCTACGGGCGCTATTTGGATGACATCTGTATTTTATGGTCTGGCTCTGAAGGGAACCTATCTGAATTCCTTATACACATCAATTCAACAACGAATTTCCTACAATTCACACACACAGTGGATCAGCACGAACTTCATTATCTGGACATTACTCTTTACAAGGACTACAATCAGAAAACTTTCCATTCCAAACTACATCGCAAGGCAACATTTTCCAACTCCTTGCTACACTTTGAAAGTGCCCACCCACCATATCAAAAGAGGGGGATCATTAAGGGGCAGCTCATCAGAGCAAGTAGAATATGCAGTACGGAGAAAGATTTTGATTCTGAGGTGGAATTTTTGAAAAAGCTTTTTTTGGAGAGAGGTTACCCTCTGGAACTATTTCTAACTCTAGCAGCAGAGGTAAAATCTGCACGACATTCCCTCTACAAACCAATACTAGGGGGGGGGTTTGTACCAGTGACCAACAATACACAAAACAAGGATACTGTTCACACTAACAGTTTTGCACACACATACTCATCAAATTCCTATGAATTGGAAGAAACAATCTTACATCACTGGCGGTTTTAACCCTCTTTGAAGAACTAAAGACTATATACCACCTAAACCCAGTTTTGTTCGTAAAGAGGGCCAATCTAAAGGAATTATTTGAAAGAAATCAAAGAAAAAGATGAAGGTAAAACAACCAAGGCTGGGCACTTTCAGATGTGGTGCCTGTGCCCAATGTCATGCCATATCTAAAGAAACAGCACCATACCTCCCGTCTAGGAACTACAAGATACACCCCACTGGATTTTACACCTGTGCCTCTAGAGGGTCGTATACTTAGGGATGTGCACCAACTGACAAAGTTTCTATGTGGGCAAAACTGAGAGGGAATTATGGAAGCGTATCTGAACATCTTTATGACATGACCAGGAAGAAGGAAACCAATGCCTTCTATAAACACTCACTCTCCTGCCCAGATCCCAAAATTCAGTTTCTAGTTCTGGAACAGGTTGAGCCAGATGCAAGAGGTGGTGACTGGGAATCCACCTTGGGCTACCGTGAACTATTATGGCAGTTGAGACTGAATGCAGGGAAGCCACCAGGTCTGAATGGGATGATCAGCATTAAACCGGTCCTCAAGCTTAGGAGGGCTAGGTTATAACTCTCATACTCGACCCCTTCATACTACAGCATCCCCACACAGCATATTAAATTACTGAACATCCACGGTTTTAGGATTCTGACTAATAAATCAAATTCTATATGAAATGGTATATGGATGGGCATCAAAAATATCTCACGCACATTTTATTGCATGTCTTTATCAGTGCAAAGTAATAATAAAAAGAAAAAGTTTTAACAATTCACTGACAATCCAAACACATCTTTAAGCATATTTCTTAACAATCTACAACCCCAACCAGACTTCAGACTTTTATGTTCTGAAACCTAGGAAACTGGTATTTTAAAATGTTTTTTATGATTAGTCATTTTTAAGTGCAGATGTTGTTGCAAACATTTCATTTTGAGTTGGTATAATGACTAACTTTTTTAACATCCAACTCCAAAGCACCACACCTTAGTACTAGACTTACTAATTAATTAATTGTATAATTGCTAGGCTATTTAATGGAGGTTACTGCATACTGCATTTTGTTTTCACTTGATAAAGCTCAGGACTGCCTGAGCTAGCGCTTTGTGTGATTTTATCTGTGATTTTTGGAATACTTCAGTGTGATTTTATCTGTGACTTTTGGAACACTTCAGAAATAAAATACAGCCTTGTGGACTTTAACAGAGTTCTGGTTCCTTTCTTCAAGGTCGTGGATTATTCTTTGCTGTTCAACAACATGACAGGTCCTTGTTTATGTGATTTGTATACCATTGTTGTGTCATTGCTGGGTTTGTGTATGACATGTAGTAGCGAATATTGTGCCATGTTATATCAAATTACTGTAACTGGTAAATATGAGCAGGTATACTTCACATATTGCATAGATATTTACTGGTCCATTAGTGAATATACAGAGGAGGTAATCCTTTATTTGGCATCATTCCTGAATGCCTTGTTTGTCCTTATATTTCTTATGTCAATAGCCAGTCTATTTGATAATACCTTAATTTAGCACATACATAAACAGATCTGCATACATGTCCATGTGTATGCTTTTGTAATACATATGCAATGATTTACATAGATGTACATGTGTATGCACATATGATGATTGACACATAAACACCCTTATAATATGTGACTGTGGACATACAGTTTTTCCATTTTCCTGTTCTGTACTGTTGCTCACAGGACTGTCCTTTGATCATTCCTACACATGGATAGTGCTAGTTATATTAATAATGGTGGTTGTGGCACATGTTGTATTACATTTGGATGACAGTATATATGTGTATGTGATAATCAAAAGTACTTCTGTTGTGTACCTATGCATCATGTTACTTAATAGTTGCACATTACTGTGTTCCTCTCATTTGTACACAGACATGTTTATAGCCATCAATAATCCACAATGCATATTTGTGACATATGTTTGCCATTTGCTTCAATGTTGCTTTGGAGAACTTCCACAACACCCCTGTAGTAAACACATGCATGTGCAATGTGTCTCCTTAGATATAGTTCCCCTGCTTTCTTGGGTACCTACTTTCTTTTGCTGGCATTTCCTCCCTGATGTGGGCCTGTGTTGTCCATCTCCCTTCCACTTTTAGCTTTGGCCTATACATTGCACATATACATGGTATATGTTACCTGTATGTTTACCTTCCATAACATCATCATCGCTGTCATGTAGTTGTATGCTTGCAATTGTACCTTGTGCCAATGTGTTGGGTATCATACACATGCAAGGCGTTTTCTTCCTCCTCTGCACAATCTGGCATTTCTTTACTGTTATTACTTATCCATGTCTCAGCCACTGCATAATATTCCATAGCATTGCTATGTGTATGTGTGATGACAGTTCTTTCTAAAAAGAGCATGTTATTCCAGTGCATGTCACACATGTACATTGTATACCTGACAACCCATCTGTGTTTTATCAGACACAACAAACACATTTTGCCTATGCTTGGGATGTGTACATTTATTTGAGTATTAGCCACATTTTTGCTTTTTTGCTTTGTTGTAGTAATACTGTTTGGCACTGTGCTTGGTTGTTTGCTTTTCACAGGCAGAGTTGAAGGTTATAGTTTATCCTCTGGTTGTGCTCTGCTGCATTTCCTTGTCTGGATTTCCTTATCCATGCTGTTGCTTGGCTTACACTTCCACTGCTGCCAGGCTAGTTGATGATTGAATTCAATATCTACTGTATACTGCAATGACTGCACCCGCCATTTATTTTTCTTCAACACACACCTACCATCATCCATGCACATTCTGGTATGACTCTCACACATTTTGCAACATCTCAGCAGTGAGTTGTGCATAGGTACATATGTATTTATGCATTGCACCATGGCTGGTATGCATCCCTACCCTGTTTATCCATTTTCCTTCACCAGTGTAGCATAGTCTGAATGTGTGCCATCTATGTACTTTACCTCTCATTTATGTTTATTTCCAACCTTTGTCAAACTTATTGTGATAGTTTTTATATGTTTACACCTGATGCTTTGCCCACCTTCTCCTCTTTCCCTGTCTTTCATATTCCTTCTATTTCTAAAAACAAAATGGGGCCAGTTCCCACCAAAAAATATACCCATGCCCCTCTGAATCTTCCTCAGACCTTCCTCCTTCATCATATATCTTGTATGTACACCCGTAAATGTTAATTAATAGCCATTCATATACATTACCTTTGGTATGGTTAGATAAATATGACAATATTGCAAGGCATCATGCATTCCATTTGAGTATGAACTGTAATCACGTTTCATTTATAGAACATGTGGATATGTAGTCCCTTGATTGTGGTATAGCTGAAGGGTTACCTGGAGGTGAACCAGTTTCAGGTATATCTTGAGTGACAGATGGAGGGAGAGATGGGAAAAGTTAGAACTAAATTTATCAGCCAGTAGGTTAGCTATATCTTCAACCTCCATGTAGGTACCATCATTCACAATCAGCTCAATGCATTACAACTTTGTGCTTTTCAGATTACGAACATAACTAAAAAATGCTTGTCTTTGGCTTGGGTAGCTATTTTAGCCTCATACTTGGTTTCAGTGGATTTTATTAAACTCCTGAGTTATTTGTTTATTTCAGTGACAAGGGTTTTACTGTTCCCACAATTGCTCTTCTTATATTTGATCAAAATTCTTTCCCTTTCATTATAATGCTTGTTGATATTATGGTTCCACCATGTGTGTTTATTTCTGAGGTTTGCGCTACACTTGATCCTATGTTGTACAGCTGAATCTATACAGCTGTTTACATGCTGGTATAGTGTGGTAGTGTACATTTTTGCATCTTCAATGGAGTTCATTTGGTAGGGATTTAAAACTTGCCAATGTATCACATAGTAGTAGTAAGTAGTTTGTCTAAAGGTACTTTGGGTGGAACAGATCTCTGGTTTTAGTTTTAATTAAAAGGAGATGAGACTGCTTTATGGTCAGAGTTAATAATGTGATGAAAATACATGAGGGATGGTGCAAGATGCTCCCATATTAGTAAGGACAAGATCTAAGTTGTTATTCCCCCAGTGGGTACTCTAATTGTTGCATGGCATTTGAATTAACAAAGATAAGAAATCTCTGTGCTTGTGTAGTAGTGGTGGTGTAGGTTTCCCAGTCTATATTGTTTAATTTAGAGCACCTAGAAAATGATATTGGGTTTTATACTGAGAGATTCCAGTTCCTGTAAATAGGTGTTGTGGCTTTCTTTTGTCATAGAGATCAAATGTGACAGAGTCATGTCTTTTCTCATCTTGTTTAATGCAGTTTTCCTCACGAGATCACTGAAGCGATGTAGAAATTTACTCAGACAAGATCAGAAGGCTATGAGTTCTATTCTCACAATAGGTATTTGGATTATTTTTCATATACTTACACAGCAGAGCAGCACAAAGGGGTGCTGTACTCCTGAGTATGCAATCCTTCTGATGAGACATTAAATCAAGGCGATACCTGCCTAATTTAGGGGTACCTCAGCTAGATGTTAAAGGTCCACCAGCAATTACTGAAAATTGTATAGCTCCTACACCTACATCTTTTTACAGTTTACACACACTGAGTATAATGGGTTCTGTTCTCACACTGGGTAGTTAGATTAATATTCAATTACTGACACTGTAGAGTAGCATGCACAAGTGGGGTGTTACACTCCTGAGTATTAAGCTCTTTAGATGAGACATTAAAATAAGGCTCCATCAACCTGAGCTAGTGGTAGCTTAGGTGGATGTAAAAGATCCTACAGCACTTATTGAAAAGCACAGGGGTCCTATACTTACACCTTTCATGATTCACATATTTGCACATTTACAGATATATAAATTAATAAAACATATTTTTACATATTTACAGACTTATTAACATTTCTCAAAATTATACAATGAAATTGACCACCATTCCTTTTGCTATAACAAAACCTAATCTTCTTAAGAATTTCTGGCAATAACTATGTCTTATTAAGTAATATTTTATTTATTCTTGCATTATATAGAGTGCATGTTATCAAAAACATCTTCCTGTCTTCATTATCTCTAGTCATATTCACACAATAACCATATACAGTTATATTATGCCATCACTAACATATGAAAAAAATATATATTAAAAATAGCACAAGATCCACACAATGAAAACTTTTTTTAATAAAACTCCAAATATAAAAGAACTTGTCAGAACAGCTCAGAATTGAGTACACCACAGAACAGCAAAAAAATCTCTCTAGCGCCTTGGCTATTACGCCTTTACAGAGTATACCTATCATTCCTCATTTATTCCTTATATATACTACATTCAATTATTCAATTACATTTGTTTGATTAATTACTTGCAACAAGCATTTCCAGTTAAGTTCCCTGTTTAGTCCACTAGGGTATAAAGTCCCATATTTTAAAATAAAGATTGATTCTTTTTGACAAAGCCTTCACTTAATATTATTCATGTTAATGCCCTCATTTTTACCTGTTCCAAAATTGTAGCTTCTATTTCATTTGGGTCACTATTATGTGTGTGTAAGAAATGTTGAGCTACTGGATTTTCCACGCTCCCTTTCTTAATGTCCCTGACATGTTCCCTGAATCTGGTAGCAAAACTTCTTTTGCTCACCCCTATATAGTACTTATTACAGGAGATTTTATTCCATATATTACCCTTTTACTGTGGCAACCATAACTGCCTTTTACTTGAAACTTCCTTCCATTTATTTTTTCAGAACTATTCACCCACATACTTGTAACTTTTACATCTCCCACACGGAATAGTCCCCTGAAACATTAATTCTTTGTTTCTCTCCATGTCAGCTAAACTAAATCTCCCATGTACTACAAAATCACAGATGCTTCTTCCCCTTGTATAAGAGGATGATAGCTGTATATCTTTATTGAAGCCCAAATTTATACATTTTTTCCATGTTCCCCCAATAATATCTTATTATACTATTCAATTTTTTTGAGAACATTGTGTATTTAATAGCAAATTGTTTTTGGTTCCTGTATTTCACTTTTCTCTTCTTTTCTCTTTCTTCTCTTTCAAAACCTCTAATTTCTCTTTTTATCCTATTTATACCCATCTCCACTAATGTATTTTCATACCCTCTATACAGGAACATTTGTTTAGCCTTTCCTAGCTCCTGTTCACACTCTGCCTTATTGTTACATAGTCTCTTTATTCTCAGAAATTCTCCAACTTTCACCAAGCAAAACATGATGAAAATATTCACATTTTCTATGCATCTTTGTGTGTATGTAACTACTCTCCTTACCATGTAAAGTTACATCAGATAATTTACTTTTTCCACTACTTGCAAACCATCAAATTGGATGTTAAATCTATTCTGATGTAAACTAGAAATAAACTCATCTATCTGATTTTCTCCCTCTTTACATATAAAAATCAAATCATCTATGTATCGATGGTAGCTTAGTACATACTTCCTAAAAAAACTTTTGTTATATATATATATATATATTGATCTTCATACAATCCCATAAACATGTTTGCATACATGCTGCCCCCATGGCTGTACCTTGCAGTTGTCTGTACAAGACTCCATTAAATTCAAAAATATTATGATTTAAACAAAAATTAATTAACTCCATAATATAACTTGTTTCCGGAGAATCCTTCAAAAAATGTAGTATAGCCTCCATACCAAAAGAATGTTGGATACTTGTGTATAAGCTAATTACATCTATTACCACGAAGTACATGCCTCTTTCCCATTTTATGTTCTTGATTTTGTCTATAAATTCAAAAAACGTCTTTAATGAATGAGGGTAGTTTTTTTAACTTCTTCTAATAAATATGTATGCAAAAAGCAAGATAAATTGTGTGTAAAATACCCACATGCAGACACTATGGGACGCCCTGGTGGATTTACCGTACATCTGAATTTTGGGCACACAAAAAAGTATGCCATAGTGCACTTGTCTACATTGAATTTATGCTGTATATCATCATTTGAAAATATGTCAACCTATATCCTTTTTCTAATAAACTCATATTGATTTAATGCCATATACTAAAACTATATTATATTACAGTTTTTGTAAACTAAGCCATTCATCTTTGTTCAAATTATACACAATATTTGCCTTATTCTTAAAAAACAATTTTAATTCCTTTTCCATGCTCTAATGTACCATAGTCGAGAACTGTTTTATTGTTTCATTCCTAAAAGGTGGTATAAAATCACTTTTATATGAGATATCTTCAGTATGAATTTAACAATAAGCACTGACTTCACAGTCTGACCCACAAGAATAGAAACTATCTTCACTAATATCATTTTCATCATTTTCACTTTCAGTTAATACCACATTTTTATTATTCTCTACACCATCTTTAAATTAATCCCTTAGATGTCATTTTCTAATTAATTAAAAAATTTCACATTTCACTTCATGCACCCTAGGTAAGACAGTGGTAATCCATTTTAAGCCTCTATTTAGAACTTGTGTCTCATCTTCTGTTAAATAACATCCTGACAAGTTTATTAAATAATCAGTCTGTCCACACAATCTTGAATGTTAAATTATATTAATACCACTTGCCTCATTTGTACGAACGGGAGCCATGGTTTGGTTACCTATAATGTTCTTGTCCATTTTCCTGGTTGTTTCTTGGCTGTTTTCAGTTTTCAGTTTGGAAGGACCTTTCTCCCAAAAAAACTTTTATTTAAATATCCAGGATTACCCCCTTTGGTCAACTGAGGGTAATCATTGTCACTGTCATAGTCTGTTAAAGACGCCAAACAGTTATATCTGTGTTTGTATCTTCAACCTTCTTAAAATTCTACGAAGTCTTTTCATTGCATACTTCTTCCATATTTTTTCATTCCATAAATAGATGACTCACTCTTTCAATTTGTGTACAAAAATAGCACTATCTACTGAGTTATACAGCATACTTCCTTTCACAGGCAACTTCTTTTTGGTTATTCTCTACAAAAAAAAAAAAAACTCCTAACGTATTAACTCATTCTTAAATCTAGTTTTCATTCTTGTTATAGTTTGCACAATATCTTCTTTTAAATCTTGCCATGGATTTGAGACAGAATAACTATTAACAATAGTCTCATTTCATTTTTAGACTTTTCTTTCTGTAACCCACACACACAGACACACAAAATAAAATTGCACTTAAAATTAAAAATATTTGCAACAATTTATTTTTCTTCAGCTTCCCTGTTTTTGTTTTGTTTGCAAAATAAGTGCAATGATGCTCCATGTATAATAGGTTAAATCAAACTAAAAATACTTCATTAAAACTTAAATAAAGACCTTTCCTTTTAATCGGCTTCAGTCTTGATCCACAAATTACTCCAAATATTATTTGTAAACTTTTGTTTTCTTTCCCCAAAGGAATCATATAAATATTTGTTACATCAGTAAATTACTTCTAAAAGACATCCAATGTTCCCTAAACAAATAAATAAATAAACAAAAAAATGAAAAATAAAAAACGCGCTCAATTAATGCATTAAATCCAGGCACTGTTTTCCTTTTTTTGTTTTAAGAAATGTTTTATTAGTTTAACATATTTTCAATATATACATAGAAAGGAAGAAATGCAACATCACATACTGTTATACAATGTCAGGAATATACTGAATTATCAAGGTAATCTTATACAATTAGTACATTAAGAGTCTTGGTATTTCAATAGCAACATTTCAAGGCTATCCCAAAAACTAAACATCTTAGTATGATTTATAAATATTACTATAATCACTTATTTTTTTTAGTTTTACATAGTACTGACATTTGATTTAACAATTTCTTGAATGTAGGAACTGAATAAAATTTCAACATTTTTTATAATAAATTGTCTAGCTATGGCCAGGAGACTGCAGAACATTTTTGTTGTTATGCTTTTACAAGCAAAGAAAGTGGAGCATTCATTAGTGCTATTGATCTAATTAAAGAACAATTATCAGGCTATAATCCCTTAAAAAACATACTTATCTCTTCCCAATATGCATTAAATATTTTGAAAATCCATCAACGTGTATCCAGTCAGCTTTTACATTTTTATTACATCTCCAACAGAATGAATAAGTCATTTACTAAACTTAGAGATTTTATAGGGAGTAAGAAACATTATATGCATATATTTCCACATAAAAACTTTCCAGTATAAACTTGAAGAAGTTTGACTGATTTAAGTAACAAAGTTTTATTCTCACCATCTATTGAATCACTCAATTCACTACAGTCTAGAAAGTTCCCAAGTTTTCCATCAAAATTATTTATAATTAATTTCTATTACTTGGAATCACAAAAAGTCATAAAACTGATAAAAAACAAGTGACTTGAAAAGAAAAGATGTCACCAACATGGTAAGTTCCCAACAGGAAATTTATTTAGCTCTTTCATCTTGTTTATATCAAAAGACTTCATCAGAATAAAAATACTAGTAAAATCATGCAATATAAAACACCACAAACAAATCACATGATAATAATCCACCTATTACATCAAAAATCTAATTAAACAATTACTGCCTAGCAACTAAAAATAAGCATTAAATACAGTAAGACCGCAACTTTAGGAAGCTAGCAATACTAAAAGTATCATTTCTTCCAGGAAAAACATGAGCATTTAACCTAATTTGCCAAAGAAGCTCTTTAAAATCCACCATGTCAGCCCAAGGCCCTCCCTGGGGATCTTTCTTGACCCCTCCAACAACAAAAAAGCAAAAATGATGATTGGGGTAGCATTCAATATGTCTGTACAAGGCATTATTAATATTCAAATTGCACATGTCCCTAAAATGTTCATAAATTCTTTCCCTGAACTTGCGAACAGTTCTCCCAATGGAAAAACCTTTGCATTGGGAGTAGATGGCCACATAAATAATCCCTCCAGAATTACAATTAAAAGCACCATTCAGCTTAATAAGTAAATGGTTAATCTTAACTTTTTCGGACTCCAAAATATATGTGCATTGTGTACAAAAACACATTTTTTTTGTTCCTACTTTCCATTTACTTATGTTTCCAAATTCCTTTCATGCCAACATATTTTTATGGTGGACCCTCTCCTATAGACAATCATGGGTTTTCCACCAAACTTCTCTAACAGCCCTTAGTGTCCAAAAATAATTCCTAATTAGCATGTCAGAAATAAATATATGATCCACTGTGAATCTAATCACAAAGGAACAATACCAGTGCTTAGTATACTGTTATTACCACATGAAAATTGTACTCCATTGTGCTCTCTAGGATTTAGTAATGGTAAAAACACACCATTCTTTATTTAATAATTACTTCACTCATAACCCTTTTAACTAATGACCAAGGGTATCCTCTAGAACAAAACATATTGCATAGTGTGTCACATTGCTTAACAAAATCCGTGTCACTAGTGGTCATCCCTGCCATCCTAACAAATTGTCCTTTAACTACACCTTTCTTAACATCTTCCAAATGGCAACTATCACAGTGAAGCAAACTATTGCTATAAGCAGGTTTTCTACACACATCACTTGTATATTGCTTATGCTCCAAATCCTTTTGAATCTCAACATCCAGGTAAGTGTGTGTAAACTTTAAAAAACAGGTTGTACTGCTGATGTAGGTAATAAAATCAAGGAGGATGGATTCATTACCCTCCCACAAAAAGAAACACATCATCCAAATATTGTAAATATAGACCCCAATGATCTTTAAATGCAGATGGGAACAGGAACTTCCTTTCCCACATCAACATAATAATATTGGCAAAAATGGGGCCAAAAACTGCCACCATAGCTACCCCAGTTTTTTGCAAAAAATATTGGGCCTAAAAAGGCACAAAATTATTGCGAAGAACAATGTCCATGAAATTCATCATAATGTAAACTTGATCGTTAGAGAACAATTTAGAATCAAATAAAAACTCTTTGAACCATTCTAGACCAAGGGAGTGGGGTATGACATTAAATAAATTAACAACATCAACCGTCAAGAAAATAACATCTTCATTAAAAACTAAGTCATTCAATTTCATAAGAAAATGCCAAGAATCAATGCAGATGTGTCCTTCGCCCTTCAAAAAAAATTTTAACTGCTGATCCAAATATTTGCATAAAGAGTGAACCTTGGAACCCCTAGCACTAACAATAAGTCTCATAGGGGGTCCTGTATATTTTTATGAATTTTAGGGATGCCAAAAATACTAGGTACAGTAGGGTACCATGTACTTAAGAAATCAGCATCATCAGGTTCAAGTTGCACCTGGTCAACCATATCTTTTAAAAGCAAATCAATTTTATAATATGAAATGTTGACCAAATTAAGGCCAACTTCTTCATACATGTCACGATCAAGTAAAATATATTCATTTGGTTAATGTAATCTTCCTTAGACATTAAAAGTACCCCCCCACCCTTGTCAGGTTTCATAACTCTTATCGGTTTACCATTACAAAAATCAAATAATATTCTTTCTTCATTTGTAAGATTGTCAATAAAATCACCATAACTTTCACTACACATTGTTCTAAGATTGTATTCGCACATTTTATCAAACAAAGATAAACAACTAGTTACTGGAGGGTTATACGTACTTTTTTTCTTAAGCTTGTTTCTATGCACATCATGTGGCCCATCCTCAAAAAGCAATTTGAAATTCAAATTTCTAATAGTTTTAAGTCAATCACAAGTTCAGTCATTTTCAAATGACTATTAGGCACACAGTTAAAGCCTTTGCTAAAAAGTTCAGCTACATTAGTACTCACTTTCCAGGGTAATAAATTGTAAACACAAAAGTCACTTTTAGAATTATAAATGCAGTTAGGATATACAATGTCCATATCCTCTGCCTCAAAAGAAGCCTTATTTAAAGTCAATATCTCCCGCTCCATGGCCTCCTCGATTGTTGGTTGGAACTGTAGTAATTCATCTGAGAATGGACGTTCTGCTGCTGCCTGTAGTTTATCATACGGCTCTGATTCCGGATACTCTCCGACCTCCTTGGCTGGTCGTGCTCTAAAGGGACGTGGTTGCCAGAGGTGTTTGAAAATTCGTCATCATGTGTAACAAGCCTATTATTGGCTTCTGCACCTGCTGGGAGTGTCAAAGAAGAGGAGGGAGGTTTTGGATAGGCAGAACCTTCACTACAGGCTTTTCTATCTCTCTCATATTTTTCTTTCCATTTTTTGATGTCATTAACAATATTGTCCACCTTAGTGAAAATCTCATTATATTTAAGCATAGACTTCTCAAAAAGAAAGTCTTCATGGCTTTTTTTATCCATATCAGTATGCTCACATTGTAATAGGTTCATAGGTTCATAGGTAGGAACTAGGCTATTGGCCCAAGAGCCTAAGTAAGCCTAGCCAACAAGGTTCCCTGGCTTATGCCACCCAAGAAAGTTATTTTCCTGTGCCCCTGTCGAGCAGAGCCACAGACATGATCCCCGGGGTGTATTTCCTATTTCCCACCCACTCATCAAGACAGAGTAGGCGATATGCAACGGAGTAAAGCTGGAGTTTTTTGAGACGGTCAGTGTAGGGCATCTGTTTGAAGCCAGTAATCCTCTTTGTGAGGTACTTATGTGGCCTTACCAGCTGCTGCAGATGTCTTGTGACATACATTCCAAAAGGGGTGTTTTACTCTATAATGGGTCTAAAGAGTGTCGAGTAGAGGGGACAATGACCTCTTTTTTCCTGGATGAGAACCCTTTTGTGATGAGGTGTGCCATGTACAAGGATTTCCTGACTACTGTGGTGATGTGATTATCAAAGGAGAGACTACTGTCCACCTGGGTCCCAAGGTCTCTTATCACACATTTGGCATTAAGTAGACTGCCATCTATGTGGTAGTTCATGGGTGCAGAGTTTTTATCAAAGGGGATGACAATGCACTTTTTGGCATTGAGCTTGAGGCCATGGCTCTAACACCAAGCATCTGTCTCAGTGAAGCACTTCTGTAGGATGTCCACATAATTTGGGGACTCGACTATAGCTCCTAGTTTGCAGTCATCTGTGAACTTTGTTAGCCAAGGCCTTCTGTGTTAGCCTGTACTTCAGAGAAGTAGATACTAAACAGGAGAGGTCCCAGGAGTGAACTCTGTGGTACTTCACTTGTCACTGGTTTGAAGTCAGATTTGGAGTCTGCAACTTTTACAGTGTGGGTTCTGTCAGTGAGCCAGCTGGCAACCCATCTTGTCACATAGGGATTTATACAGAGTTTAGTGAGTTTAGCTATAATTCCGGATTGGGGGATGGTGGTGAAGGCCTTGGAGAGATCAGGATTGGCTGTGTGAACCACCTTACCTTTGTCTACAGCTTTGGTGACTGCCTCAAAGAAGTTGATCAAATTCAGGAGGCATGATCTGCCTTTCAGAAACCTGAACTGGGTGGGGTCCAGTGTTTGGAGGTTACTAATGTCTTTGTTTATGAGTTCCATAATGATACATTCCATGGCCTTACAGACCAGGCACATCAGGCTAATAGGGCAATAGTTCCCAGGATCAGTGTTGGCTCCCACTTTGTGAAGGGGGATAATTGTTGCTGTGTACCATTCAGTGGGCACAAAGCCTGATGTGAGGCTATGATTAAAGATGGTGCTTATGTGGGGAGCCAGTTCATTCTGAAGTTCATGTAAAATGCAGCCTGGGATGTTTTCCTGTCCCATGGATGCTGTGTTTTTGGCTTTAGAGAGTGCAGCTTTTAACCTGCATAGTTGTGATTACAGGGACTCTGCATTCTTCCTGTATAGATATGGGCCCTTTAGGGGTGAGAGGGAAGTAAAGTTAGCACTGAACCTATCTGCCAGGATGTTGGCAATATCAGTTGGTTCTGTAATTTTCATGCCATTGTGCTCTAACTCAGAGCAGATCTGTGTGTTGCCATTGAGATTCTTGGCATAGCTATAGAATGCTTTGTGGTTGTCCCTAGAATCAGTGACAATTTTGTTTTCGTAGCTAGCTTTGTAGGATCTTATAAGGGATCTCAGATTCTTACTGAAGCTGACAGGGGAGCTCCTCCACTCATGGGATTTTACTCTCTTTTGCAACAGTTTATTCTTTCTGTTGTAGAGTTTGTTTATGGCAGGAGACCACCAGATTGGCTTCCATTTTTGGAGGCTAGCGTCTGGGTTCTGTTTGGGATAGCACAATACATGCACTCATGTAAGTGCTTATAGAGTGCATTTGTGTAGTATTCAGCAGTCATAACTGTATTGTCCATCTGCATGGGTGTCATGAAGTTCACCACTTCTGTCTTAAGAAGCATGAAGTTGGCTTTGGAGATTTTTTTTCTGTGGTTTCCTTAATGGGGGAGGGGGTGGGGTGGGATGTGGATATCTAGGGTGATTAGCTTATGGTCAGATCTGACCAACGAGGAGTTGACTTCAGTTGTGGAACACTGGTGACTCATGTTGGTATTGACTAGGTCTAGGATATTGTTGCTCCTGGTGGGGGTGTGGATAAGCTGATCCAGGGGCATTGGAATTTTTGAATTCCAGAAAGCATTGAGAGGAGTTGGTACATGAGTAGCTTTCCCAGTTAATGGTAGGGTAGTTGAAATCACCCATTATTAGTGTGTTTGGTTGAACCCTAATATTTTCCAGTATATCAAGAAAAGAGGAGTGTGAATTCTGGGGCATGGTGGGGGATCTGTAGCAAGCTACAGTTTGGATTGCAGTTTTGCCCAGAGTCATTTGCACTTGGATAACCTCGGAAGCATTATGCTGAGCAACTAGCCTGGAGGTGTGGATATCCTTAATGAATATGGACACACCTCCACCTTTCTTGTTCTGGTCCAGGTTAGATGGCCAAAAGGAGTGGTATGAGTTATAGCCTGGTAATGCAGCCAAAGACAACAACATAAATTTATTCTGTATATACCTTTTGTATTTTTAAATGAATTTTATAGTTTAAATAAATTTTATTTAAATGTAAGTTATTTATGACAATTTAAAAAAATGTTTTTAAAATCAATTTTAAGAATATGATGTGTTCTTTAATATATTAAAGTGATTTTTATCAACTTAAAGTAAAATGGATTTTAAAATAACACTGACATGACCATATAAGGACAGTTTTTAATGACATCCTGTTGTTTACATCAATTGATTAATTGATTTATTTGGTTTAATTGTAATTAGTGTGTCTATATAAAGGGAATTATGGGATTGTGAAATGTATCTGATGAAGTTGATGACGAAAACGTTACTTGTACTTTTACAGCGTTAAGTGTGGGTCTTTTCACTTTGTGTTCGGAGTTTGGAACTGAATAAACTGTTGCCTATATCCAGCTCGACTGTGGTGCTTTCTACTTGGTTATAAGTTTATTTTAGCACCATTTTATCCTTTTGTGGTGTTTAATGCAGGGGTTTTCTCTGGAGCCTTGAACTAGGTCTCAGCCACTGCACAGATATCGATGTTCTCCATTTTAAGGAGTCCCTTGAGGGAGTGCATTTTGAGATTTAGACTTCTAGCATTGAGTAGCATTACCCTCAGTTTTTGCTTGCCTGTTCCTGTTACGGTGATGAATTTGTCACTTTAACTTTGCCTAAAAAAGGCACTATAAGGGTGGCAAGAGCCTTAGCCAGTATCTGGAATCCCAGGGGTGACAGGTGCAGGCCATCTCTGGCAAAGCATCGTGGTCTGTTGACTATGTTGTCCCAAGCAGACAGATACTAGATCCCATTAGAATGACACCAAAAGCTTAGCCAATTGTTGAAGTCAATCATTTTGTCCTTGTACTGCAGTATCATTCTGGGTGATGGCAGGATGCTACTCAGGGCTAGGGTCATACCTGCCTTGGCTACAAGATCAGAGATCTCTTCCATGTCTCTTTTCATGTAGTCCAGGGAGGTACATCTCAGGTCATTCACACCAACATGGACAATGACAGAGTCATATTTGTACTTGTTGTGGAGTGACCTGAGTGCGTGGGTTATGTGGCAGATCCTGGAACCCGACAAGCAGCTGACAATGACCTTCTCCTTGTTTGACCTGCTGAGTGGGACATCACTGTGCCTGACTATAGAGTCACCTATGACTAGAGTGTTGGGTAAGTTGTTTTGCCTTATGGGCTGTGGTTGAGTGGCACACTGAGTCTGTGGGTTATGTGTCATTTGGGTTGTGTTGGGGGTGGAGGTTGCTTGGGTTTCTGCTTTGGAGGTCTCTGTTGCTTGAACAGATTGTTATCGAGAGCCTCCGCAAATGTTTTTGTGTTTCTATGTGTGGATTTTGGTGGTGTAGGTTTAGTGGGACTATGTGATGAGTGTGGTGTGGTGAAAGTGTTTGCCTTCTCCTCTTGACTGTCAAGTTCACTCTTGGTTGGAGAGACTTTACCTCCAGTTTGGCTAGATAACTGCATCTCTCACAGGTTGTAGTGTTGGGTGGTAGGAGGAGAGGGTTGCCTGTGTACATGAGGCAATTGCTACATTTCCCCAAGATGCCCAGATTTATCAAATAGACAGGAAAGAACACTGGGAGCTGACCCTTGGACATGCCTGAATAAAAACATATTTTCCTCTAGACAAGTGAGGAAAGTGAGTACAAGAGCTATTTTTCTCTAAGCAAGGAAAGTAAGTACAAAAATTGTTTTCCTCTAGGTAATGAGGAATGTTAAGTGCTGTAGTAATTTGTAGCTTATTTACTGCTTACAAAAGTTCTGAACAAGTGCTGAGCACGAATAAGCAAATTCATGTGCTAAAACTAAGAATCTGTATCTGAACTAGACTAGTTACAGAAAAGAAACAAGTGCAAATGTGGGCTTTTAAATCAGAAAGTTGAGAGAGATGGAAATATTGCCCAAACGGCCAATAACTACAATTTCTGGGCCAGAAACCACTCCTTATGTGGTAGATAGGTTACCTAGTGCTTACCACTCCCACTGATAAGCTAGAAGGCTTCCCTCCAACACAGAAGGCTTGGGGGGGCTCAGGAGCTTACAAATAGTCCTGGATACAGCAAATCTGTATCTGGACTAAACTAGTTACAGGAAGGGGGAAAAACAAGCGCAAATGCGGGCTTTTGGATCAGGAAGTTGAGAGAGATGGGAAAACTGCCCAAATGGCCAATAACTACAATTTCTGGGGCAGAAACCACTCCTTGTGTGGTAGATAGGTTACCTAGTGCTTACCACTCCCACTTATAAGCTAGCAGGCTTCCATCCAACACAGACAGGCTTGGGGGGCTCAGAAGCTTACAAAAGTCCTGGATGTAGCAAATCTGTATCTGGACTAGACTAGTTACAGGAAAGGCAGGAAACAAGCATACATTTTTTTTGTTACAGTTAAGCAGAACACAGGGAGATTCCAGCAAAGTTGTTTTTTTTTTTTTTTTGTAAAGGAAAGGGAGAGAGGAGAAGCAGAAGATAATTCAAGGTTAGGAAACTAAGAGGGTTGGCCTTCTCAAATGTTCTTTCTGTGTTTGGTAGAATGAGTTAATGACACTAGACTGGGAGGAGTGTCCCAGATGAAACTTACAGTAGGGGTGGGCAACTGCAAAGTCACCAAGTATTACAGAAAGACACCAACAAGGAGGGAGGGTGGGGAACAATACTACAGCTACTAGACTACACTCTTTTAGACAGTAAACAATACAGAAATGTTTATCACACCAGAAGAACAGCAGTGAGCCACAAAATGAAAGTTTGTAAATAGATAAAGGAGCAAGGAGACTCTACAGAATGTTTTTAAATGCAAACAAATCAGTTATTTGATAAAATTCCTTGGCAGAAAATCAGAACAAACAAACAGGTGCATAACAAGTAGAGAAAATTTCCCATCAACACCTTTCACACAGTGAAACTAGCTAAAAAGCTTTACAAACAGTATGACAGTAAAAACCTTATTTATCAGACTATGTAAGGCAGACAATTTTAGTTTAATCATGCAGATTAGTTAGCAATAAAATACAGTAAAAAGTATGCAGCAAGCAATAAAAAGTGCTATATATAAATTGTTAGAAGCAATAACTAGTAAAAATAAGCAAAAAATAGGATACTTATTGTTATATATCTCAGATCAGAGTTGTAGTCAATGCTCCTCCTCCACTCGGCTTAATGTATATAGACAGCAATCCTCTCAAAGTTAGGGCTTAAATACCAGAAGATACAACCTTAAACAACTTTTTTTAAAAAAAGCACAAAAGACCAATGAGTGCTTACTCCAAGCCCTAGACCATCTAACTTCCACCAGCCAACAGCCAATCAACACAATCCTGCCACAAAGGTAAAGAAGGGCTTCTGCTAATTCAAGATGGCCTGGTCATGTGCTCAGAACAACCACTGCAAAAATAAACAGGCCTAGAGACAGCAAATCTGAACTGGGACAATACTACAGCTACTAGCCTACATTCTTTTAGAAAGTAAACACTACAGAAATGTTTATCACAGCAGAAGAACAGCAGTAAGCCACAAAATGAACATTTTTTAAACAGATAAAGGAGCAAGGAGACTCTTTAGAATGCTTTTAAATGCAAACAAATCAGTTATATGATACACTCCTTGGTAGGAAATCAGAACAAACAAACAGGTGCTTAACAAGTAGAGAAAAACTTCTGTTAATACCTTTCACATGGTGAAAATAGCTAAAAAGCTTTACAAACAGTGTGACAGCAAAAACCTTATTTATCAGGCCCTGTAAGACAGACAATTTTAGTTTAACCATGCAGATTAGTTAATAGCAATAAAATACAGTAAAAGGTATGCAGCAGGCAATAAAACATGCTATATATAAATTGCTAGAAGCAATAACTAGTAAAAATAAGCAACAAAAAACAGGATACTTATTGTTATATATCTCAGATCAGAGTTGTAGTCAATGCCCCTCCTCCACTCAGCTCACTGTGTAATCCCTCAATAGATGTCTCATTGAGTTTAACTAAAACTTCCATAAGCTCACAGCCCTGTTTATTAAACAGGGCAATTAATTCATGATGTAGAACAGAGTCCAGTATTAAACCATTTGGGTATTTCCACAACCTTAGTCCCTTTTGGACCATCTGGGATTTAATACACAAGATAAAATACATGTTCTCAAGTTGAAGTTTAATACATTTAAGCAGTTTTTGTTCAAATAACTGCAAGCTGTCATTGAGGGTATGTACCTCCCTTGAAGCACTAGTATTAAAATTAAAGTATCTTTTCAGCCAAGCTTGGAAGTTAAAGGAATGTCCTTCATTGTCATTTATATTAGGTGCACTTACTGAAATATTGTTGGTTAAAGGGGCACCCCTTGCCACAACATTACATTGTCCTAAATTGGAAGTCGAACCACCTGTAGACACGTTTCTCTGACTATTTACATCAATAGCTTCCTGAGAAAGTTGTTGAATAAGTTCAGTAAGGAGACCGATATTTTCCACCAGATTCTCTCCAAGGGTAACAGTCCATGCTGGGGCATCCATCAAGTCCCAAGGCACAAAAAAAAAAAAAAAAAAACAAGAACCTCAAAAACTTGATAAACTGATAAAAACCAAGTGACATGAAACCAAAAGATGTCATCAACAAGGCAAGGTCCCAACAGGAAATGTATTTAGTGCTTTTGTCTTGTTTATATCAAAAGACTTCATCAGAATACAAATACTAGTAAAATCATGAAATATAAAACACCACAAATAAATCACATGATAATAATCCACCTATTACATCAAAAATCTAATTAAACAATTAGTTAACTGCCTAGCAACTAAACACAAGCATTAAATGCAGCAAGACCGCAAACTCAGGAAGCTAGCTATACTAAAAGTATCATTTAATCCAGGAAAAACATGAGCATTTAACCTAATTTGCAAAAGAAGCTCTTTAAATTCCACCATGTCAGCCGAAGGCCCTCCCCGAGGATCTTTCTTGACCCCTTCAACAACAAAAAAACAAAAATAATGATTGGGGTAGTGTTCAATATGTCTGTACAAGGTGTTATTAATATTAATAAAAAATGAATATCACAAAAGATCTCCAGGGAGGGCCTTGGGTTGACATGGTGAAATTTAAAGAACTTCTTTGGCAAATTAGGTTAAATGTTCATGTTTTTCCTGGATTAAATTATACTTTTAGTATAGCTAGCTTCCTGAGGTTGCGGTCTCACTGCATTTAATGCTTGTTTTTAGTTGCTAGGCAGTCAACTAATTGTTTAATTAGCTTTTTGATGTAATAGGTGGATTATTATCATGTGATTTATTTGTGGTGTTTTATATTGCATGATTTTACTAGTATTTTTATTCTGATGAAGTCTTTTGATATAAACAAGACAAAAGCACTAAATAAATTTCCTGCTGGGAACTTGCCATGTTGGTGACATATTTTGGTTTCAAGTCACTTGGTTTTTATCCATTCATCGATTTTTTGTGGTTTCTGGTTTGTTTTTTGTGCCTTGAGACTTGATGAATGCCCCAGCGCAGACTGTTACCCTTGGAGAGCATCCAGTGGAGAATATCAGTCTCCTTACTCAACTTATTCAACAACTTTCTCAGGAAGCTATTGATTTAAATAGCCAAAGAAATGTGTCTACAGGTGGTTCAACTTCCAATTTAGGACAATGTAATGTTGTGGTGAGGGGTGCACCTTTAACCAACAATATTTCAGTAAGTGCACCTAATATAAATGACAATGAAGAACATTCATTTAACTTCCAAGCTTGGCTGAACAGAGACTTTAACTTTAATATTAGTGTTTCAAGGGAGGTACATGCCCTCAATGAGAGCTTGCAGTTATTTGAACAAAAAACTGCTTAAATGTATTTTATCTTGTGTATTAAATCCCAGATGGTCCCAAAGGGACTAAGGTCATGGAAATACCCAAATGGTTTAATACTGGACTCTGTTCTACATTGTGAATTAATCATCCTGTTTAATAACAGCGCTGTGAGCTTATGAAAGTTTTAGTTAAACACAATCAGACATTTATTGAGGGATTATAGCGTGAACTTACTGATATGGATAAAAAAATCCATAAAGACCTTCTTTTTGAGAGGTCTATGCTTAAATGTAATGAGATTTTCACTAAGGTGGATAATATTGTTAATAACATCAAAAAACGGAAAGAAAATAAATACGAGAGAGATAGAAAAGCCTATAGTGAAGGTTCTGCCTATCCAAAACCTCCCTCCTCTTCTTTGACACTCCCAGTGGGTGCAGAAGCCAATAATAGGCTTGTTACACATGATGACAAATTTTCAAACATCTCTGGCAACCACGCCCCTTTAGGGCACGAGCAGCCGAGGAGGTCAGAGAGGATCCGGAAGCAGGGCCATATGGTCAACTACAGGCAGCAGCAGAACTCCCGTTCTCGGACGAATTACTACAATTCCAACCAAAAATCAAGGAGGCCACGGAGCGGGAGATATTGACTTTAAATGAGGCTTCTTTTGAGGCAGTGGACATGGACATTTTATATCCCAACTGTGTTTATAATTCTAAAGGTGACTTTTGTGTTTACAAATTTTTACCCCGGAAAGTGAGTACTAACGTAGTTGAACATTTTAGCAAAGGCTTTAACTA
This sequence comes from Protopterus annectens, assembly GCF_019279795.1. Lineage (NCBI taxonomy): Eukaryota > Metazoa > Chordata > Ceratodontiformes > Protopteridae > Protopterus > Protopterus annectens. Next base: position 768,464,707 of record NC_056729.1, read on the forward strand.
TGTGCCTGATAGTCATTCGAAAATAACTGAACTTGTGATTAACTTAAAGCTATTTATTAGAAATTTGAATTTCAAGTTGCTTTTTGAGGATGGGCCACATGATGTGCATAGAAATGCACTTAAGAAAGAAAGTACTTATGACCCTCCAGTAGCTAGTTACTTATCTTTGATAAAATTTGCGAATACAATCTTAGAACAATGTCTAGTGTCAGTTATGGTGATTTTATTGACAATCTTATAAATGAAGAAAGAGCATTGTTATTTGATTTTTGTAATGATAAATTGATAAGAGTTACAAAACCCGACAAGGATGATGGGGTACTTTTATTGTTTAAGGAAGATTACATGAACCGAATGAATATATTTTTACTTGATGATGACATGTATGAAGAAGTCGGCCTTAATTTGGTCTACATTTCATATTATAAAATTGATTTGCTTTTAAAAGATATGGTTGACCAGGGGCAACTTGAACCTGATGATGCTGATTTCTTAAGTACAAGGTACCTTACTGTACCTAGTATTTTTGACATCCCTAAAATTCATAAAAATATACAGGACCCCCCCATGAAACCTATTGTTAGTGCTAAGGGTTCCAAGGTTCACTCTTTATGCAAATATTTGGATCAGCAGTTAAAAACTGCTTTGAAGGATGAAGGACACATCTACATTAATTATTGGCATTTTCTTATGAAATTGAATGACTTTGTTTTTAATGAAGATGTTATTTCCTTGAAGGTTGATGTTGTTAATTTGTTTAATGTCATACCATACTCCCTTGGTCTAGAATAGTTCGAAGAGTTTTTATTTGATTCTAAATTATTCCCTAACGATCAAGTTTACATTATGGTGAATTTCATGGGCATTGTTCTTTGCAATAATTTTGTGTCTTTTGAGGGTCAATATCTTTTGCAAAAAAACTGGGGTAGCTATGGGGGAAGTTTGTGCCCCCATTTTTGCCAATATTATTATGTTGATGTGGGAAAGGAAGTTCCTGTTCCCATCTGTATTTAAAGACCATTGGGGTCTATATTTATATTTGGATGTTTTTTTTGTGTGGAAGGGTAATGAATCCAGCTTCCTTGATTTTATTACCTACGTCAACAGTACAACCAGTTTTTTTTAAAGTTTACAAACACTTATGATTCCAGGAAGATTAATTACTTGGATGTTGAGATTCAAAATGACTTGGAGCATGAGCAATATACAAATGATGTGTATAGAAAACCTACTTATAACAATAGTTTGCTTCACTATGATAGTTGCCATCTGGAACACGTTAAGAAAAGTGTAGTTAAAGGACAATTTGTTAGGATAGCACGGATGACCACTAGTGGCATGGATTTTGTTAAGCAATGTGACACACTATGTAATATGAAACTGTTCAAAAGGTAACTGCCAAGTAACCTGATAAACACTCCGTTGCCAAGTACAAATTAAACCAAAATGAAAAAAGTGATGAAAACGAAGTGAAACAGGATAAGAATCTCAATAAAAATGTAGTTTATTCACATATGTCCAGACATGGATAAGCGCTTTTGCTTGAAAAGCATCATCAGATCATTAATAAATTCACCTTAAAAACCAAATGACTATATATATAACTTCTATGTGCATGTGACCCAATCAAAACTCACTGCCAATTAATACATTTAAAGAAATACTAAAAACAATAAAAAAATGAAAACTGTATATTAAAATCAAACCCCTTCCACATATAGCATTATTATGAAAATATACAAAGATTTAAAAATACATACATATAAACATGTCCATATATTGTATATAACTGTATTTATACACAAACATATGTCTGTTCAAAAAATAATAAATAAAGAAACATAAACATAACCGAATAATAAACAAAAATTAGCTGTGAAATTTATCCTAAACAAAACTGTCACAGCCTCATTGCTAATATCGGAATACATGGTGCTCATCTAATATTCCTACGTCTTCTTAAAATTGGTTTAATAGATGCCCTTTCATTGAGCCCCCTGCCTTTATCTGCACTTAATTTTGTAATCCAAGTACCCTCTCTACACTCTGTGTAATTCCTAATATCTCCTTCTCGGTTACTAGGAATAATAACTTCCAAGGCTCTAAATAAAAATCTATGTGTCACACCATATTGTGTAATATGTTTAGCCAATGAATTGTGTGCTGAGCCCTTTCTAATATGATAAATATGCTCATGTATCCTGTCTCTAAAAATCCTTTTGGTTTTCCCAAGATAAAACGAAGAACAAGTCTGGCATACAGCTAAATAAACCAAGTGAGATGTCAAACAGTTAGCTGTAGCGGTTGTCTTAAAAATCTTAAGTAAATCCGGGTGAAAAAATTCACTATTTGTGTCTATATAACTGCAAAAATTGCAACGACCACAGATTTCAGTATGTCCAACTTCAGACGAGTCTTTATTTTTGGAATAACACAATAGCCTTCTTAAATTCTTCTTATTCCTATACAGGAAGTGTGGTTTCTCTCCAACTATCTTTTTCAAATTATCATCTGTTTGTAAAATAGACTAATGTCTAGATATGATAGCTCTAATTTCTACATATATATATATATATATATATATATATATATATATATATATATATATATATATATATATATGTGTATATATATATATATATATAAAATCTGTGGTCATTGCAATATACAGTTTGCATTTTTTTATTCTGTTTTTAGTATTTCTTTAAATGTATTAATTGGCAGTGAGTTTTGATTGGGTCACATGCACATAGAAGTTATATATATAGTCATTTGGTTTTTAAGGTAAATTTATTAATGATCTGATGATGCTTTTCAAACAAAAGCGCTTATCCATGTCTGGACACCTGTGAATAAACTACATTTTTATTGAGATTCTTATCCTGTTTCACTTCATTTTCATCACTTTTTACACTATGTAATATGTTGTGTTCTAGAAGATACCCTTGGTCATTAGTTGAAAGGGTTATGAGTGAAGTAATTATTAAAAGAAAGAATGGTGTGTTTTTACCATTGCTAAAACCTAGAGAACACAATGGAGTAGAATTTTCATGTGGTAATAACAGTATACTAAGGAAAGAATATCAGTTTTCCTTTGATTCATAGATTCACAGTGGATCATAAATGTATTTCTGACATCCTAATGAGGAATTGGCAATGATTTTCAGGACATGAAGGGCTGTTAGAGAAGTTTGGTGGAAAACCCACAATTGTCTATAGGAGAGGGTCCACCATAAAAATATGTTGGAACGAAAGGAATTTGTAAACATAAGTAAAGGGAAAGTAGGGACAGAAATGTGTTTTTTGTACACAATACACATATATTTTGGAGTCCAAAAAAGTTAGGATTAACCATTTACTTATTAAGCTAAATGGAGCTTTTAATTGTAATTCTGGAGGGATTATTTTTGTGGCCAGCTACTCCCAATGCAAAAGTTTTTACGTTGGAAAAACTGTTCGCAAGTTCAGGGAAAGAATTTATGAACATGTTAGGGATATGGGCAATTTGAATATTAATAATGCCTTGTACAGACATATTGAACGCTACCCCAATCATTATTTTGATTTTTTTTTTGTTGTTGAAGGGGTAAAGAAAGATCCCCAGGGAGGGCCATCGGCTGACATGGTGGAATTTAAAGAGCTTCTTTGGCAAATTAGGTTAAATGCTCATGTTTTTCCTGGATTAAATGATACTTTTAGTATAGGTAGCTTCCTGAGATTGCGGTCTTACTGCATTTAATGCTTGTATTTAGCTGCTAGGCAGTCAACTAATTGTTTAATTAGATTTTTGATGTAATAGGTGGATTATTATCATGTGATTTACTTGTGGTGCTTTATATTGCATGATTTTACTAGTATTTTTATTCTGATGAAGTCTTTTGATATAAACAAGATGAAAGCGCTAAATAAATTTCCTGTTGGGAACTTGCCGTGTTGGTGACATCTTTTGGTTTCAAGTCACTTGGTTTTTATCGATTACCTTCTATAACTTGGACAAGCTTCTTTTGTATGTCAATTTTCCTTTGATGATAGCATTCATATATTCATATAATGGGGGAATTGTGCTATGTTCCTCTTTACTCATATTATCTACAAATTCATTTAATTTCTTACTGATGAATAGTGTTAACTGGTTAATAGACTCATCCAACTTATAATCCTTCATTAAATATTCTCGTGATACAGATTTTCATTTTTCAAACAATCAGAGCATAATACTAATTCATTCCTTTTTAGTAAATTCATTTTAGCATTGTTCTGAGTTTCCTTAAATCTAGGGGTGTGTGCAATGGGAAAGCACAAACATTTCCATTTTGATATTAACAGAGCTTTAAAAACATATTTTGTAACTGTTTTAAGAACTGATTTAATATCTGCAGAGTCTAAAGACTGAAACAAATGTCCTTCTAAGGTAAATTTTATTAACCAGATGGAAGGATTTTTACATATTTCTAATTTATCAAATATGATAACTTATAATAATTTAGTAAAATCTGCTCCTGAATGGCTTTCTGTTGTCTAGTGTAAGTTGAATCCATCCAGAGGTATAATAGAATTAAAATTTGCAGCAACAAAATAAGATTCTACATCTGGGAAACTAATACTACCATACTTCTAGAATGTTATTTGACTTCTGTAAGCAATTATTGGCTTTTTAGGATACTATAAGAATGAAGTTAACATTTTTCCTTTTTTTTTTAAATTTTTTTGTCAGGTATTAAAGCTATTGAATGCAATATCTATATAATCTTGGGTAACATCATTATTTTAATAAGTACTAACCAATCCTCAAACGTAAACAAATCTTCATTCTATTTTTTAATAAGAAGTAGCGCTTCTTCAATTATTTGTTCATATGTATTATTAATAATCTTACTGACATCTTGATAGATTTTTACTCCTAAATATTTTGGCTCTTTTCCTTCCCAATTATATTTATATTTATCTTTAAACTTCTATCTAGTAGTTGACTTAACACTAAAGTTTCAATGTTATTATTATTAAATTTCAGCAGAGACAGTTCTTGAAACTTTTCAATTTCCTCATCTATTTTTTCAAATGAATAATTTAAATTCTCATATAGTTAGTAAAATATTATCTGCAAAAAGCTATATTTTAGATTGATAGTCCTTGTTAACTGAGAATCCATTCATTTTTTCATTGCTTCTTATACTATTACATAAGGGTTCAATAACTAATGCAAACAGTGGAGGGGAACAAGGGACATCTTTTATTTGTGCATTGTCTGAAATGAATCCTTGAGAAATGTAAGATTAAATTTAAAGGTCTGCTTTAGAGTCTCTATACAGGTTTTTAATATTTCAATAAATTGTTCTGGAAGTGCAACCTTTTCTAAAGTTTTAAACAAGTAGTTTTAATAAACAGAATCAAAAAGCTCTCTCAATAGCTAAGCTAATTAGGACCACTTTCCTGTTCATTCCTTTTGCTAAATCTAAAATAGTTACTACCCTTTCTATATTATCATATGTTAGACTATTAACTATAAATCTTGTTTGATCTTTATTAATTAATTTATCTACTATACCTCTCAATCTTGTAGTGAAGATGGAAGTAAACATTTTATAGTATATACTTAATGATGAAATAGGCCTGTGCAAGGAAACGAATGTATTATTTTCTTCCTTATTTAAGTATAGGTAAGATTACAAAAAAAATTCCACGAGGGAGGAATTATTTTGCCACTCTGAATTATCATGAAAATGTCACTCAGTAATTCTAAAATACTAAACAGAAACAGACTATATAATGCCATACTTTAACCATCTAACCATGGAGCTTTACCAGTATTCACTTTTTAAAGCGTCTTTAACTTCTATTAGGGTATTGGGTTTATTCAACAGAGATATCTGTTGGTCGTTGAGTTTTTATAGTAGCATTTATCTTGAAATACTTGTCAATTTTGTAATCATCAGGATTATTATTTTTATCTTTATTATGATCCTCGTGGATTTTTTTTTAAAATGTGAAACATTTCTTCTAAGTCTGAAGTAAGCTTATTAGTGTTAGGATTTTGGAAATTATTGATTTGTGCCTTTTTGCTTAGCATCTTACTTCTATTAACTAATCTATGTAGTTTTTTTGAAGTCATCACATAACTGTGGAATTTTATTTTTTCTAAAGCTTGCTCCACTTTATACATTAAAACTGTTTGATATTTTGTCATTAATTTTTAATGACTTGAGTATTATCTCATTTCTTTGTTGTTCAAACCTCACTTTGTGTATTTTATCTTGTATTTTTAACACATCTTTATCCCATTCTTTCATTTTATTACTAGCCCATCTTGCCATTCTATCTTTAATATGCATTTTTAAGGGGTCCCATAGAATGAGTTTACTAACCTGACCCTTATCATTCAAAGATAAAAAAAATTCTCAATTTGATCCTTAAGATAACACTTAAATTCTTTTAATTGAATCATATATAATGGGACTCTATCTATAATCTGAAATTTCCTTATATCCATTAATATATTAATACTCAGTGCATTATGATCAGATAAAGGATAAGGAATAGTTTTAAAATAATTCACTTTATTAAGTAAATCTTTAGAGAGATAAATCCTATCAATTCTAGTTTGCATCCCATGCATGTAAAAATAATGACTGAAGAAAAATAGCTTATCTTCTGCTTTTACTATTAAATCAATTAAATGATTATTACTAATCCATCTCTTTAGTGCTTTATTCTGTTTATTTGCATCTTCTACAGTATATATGCAGTTAAAATCCCCTGCTAAAATTAAACTACCCTTTCAATGACTTTGTAAGTTTAAGTGATCTTTAGCCACCCTTGTATATATTCCAGGGATCCTGTAAAAATTAGCTAGTATATAAAGTTTTCCATTACATTTAATTATTACAAATGTATATATTCCTTTGGGATCATTAATGGATTCCATGTCCTTAGGCATTACAGTAGATTTTCTCCAAAGTGTAGCAGTTTCTCTCCTCTTTTTGTAAAAAGAAGCGGATGACAACATTCTGTAACTGAAGATATTTAAATATTGTATATATTTATCTATCAAGTGAGTCTCTTGCAAGAATATAATGTCTCCTCTATTTAACTTTAAATATTTCATTAATGATTTCCTTGTGTTGCTTTATTTAATCCATTTACAGTGGTGCAGTGGTTAGCACTGTTGCCTCACAGTAAGAGGTTCTCCAGTTCAATTCTCAGCTGGACCGCCTTCTGTGTGGAGTCTGCATGTCCTCCCATGGTAGACTGAACTTTACAGATATGTAGGTAGGTGCGTGAGTGAGTAGGTGTGCCTTTCTTGGAGGCTGAGCACTGGGCTGGCAACTCAACACTGTAAAAATCCACTGCCAATCATAAGCAGACCGGTGATCTTCTGTGGCGACCCCTAACCCGGAAAAGGTGAAAGACACAACATCAGTAGATTAAAATATCCATACTGTGTATTTAAAAAGAATTTTTTAAAAGATAACATGACATATTTATTCACAATATTAATTTGATTGTATATAAGACTCTAATGCATTCCTCCAACACTATCTTAACATTCCACATTTTTTAATTCTTCCTTTCTACAAACTAAACTACTAAAACTTGTAAATAAAAGCAGAAGCAAATCTACAACTGTAATTGTATAGATTACTAATAAAACACAACCTACCATGGATACCAAAGTTCATAGTTTACTTGTCAAATAGACAAACAACTATACTAGCTCTCTCCCTAGCAATACCTAAAATCTCATGAAAAAACTAGCCAAAAGCTATGGTGACCTACAAATAATTAATATAATATCACTTGTCCCAGTTGCCTTTAATAAAACACTTGACACCAAAATAAAATTTGATGACCTTTATTAATTTCCAATATAACATTATTGCATCATTTCAAATGTTAATTATAACATGCATAACCTTATAACCACAACATGTAAAATCCTTGTAGCATACATCAGGGTAGTGTACCCTGCTCACCCTGCCCGAATAAGCAGTGTCCATACCTCCACTCACTTATTCTTATTAATCAAAGCATCATCCTACCACTCACTTTCATCCCCCAAACTCCTTACATCAATACCCGACTCCAAGAGGGGGAACAGAAGAGGAACAAGCCTGCCCTTCTTCTCCACCCACCAGCCTAATCACAGGCTGTCTGCCCTCCTACAAAAAAATCATTTTCACCAAACCTTCAAAAGTAAACTTAAATGTACATTAAACAAATCTGGACCAAACTCATTCAATTGTACCCCATCATATCTAAACCAAACTGGGTCCCTGTCATCAAAATCCATATGGTCTATCATATACATACCAAAATCACCCAACTGTCACACCAGTCTACAATTAATAAACCTCTGTGCATTCTTCAATCCCATAAACGTATTGCATTCTTCCAGCACAGATGCTGTACTGTCTCAGACCATACAATGCACATGCCTAGATATAATGTCTGCAACATAACCAGATCCTCCCTTATCCTATTCACCAACTGCTTCTTAGGAATTTTTCCCAACTCACTACCAGTCAAATGTATCACCAATATTTGAGGAAGCCCCATCCATGACCATATCAATGCAGCTTCATCCATAAGCTGATTCCACCTAAGACCTCTAATCCCATGCCAACTAACTGTCCACCTGAATCGATGCAAACCCAATTCCTTTCCATGCATCCTAACTGCAGCACACTTCACTTCCCAATAAAGATACAAATGGCCCAATATGATAATCTCCTTATCTGAAAGACAAAAAAAATATTAATTATCATTTGAATCCATTGCCTATTATAAGATAAAAAGATTTTTAAAGACCACCTCTCCACTCTCTGGATGACATCAACAGATCTGCCTAACCTTGCCAAATGTGAAGCCCTACCAATAGTGAAAAGAATGAGTGGAAAATCTCTTGCATAAAAAATCCATACAATGCAGAGCCCTTCTTATTACATATACAAATTGATTACCCATTACCACCCCTCAACCAAAAAAACAAATCCAGAGGGCTACACACATAAGTCTGCATCAATCTCTCAGCCCAAACCACCAGACACTGTCTCTCACTCCTATTTTTCCCAGGAACTGTCTGAGCATCCTTCCTGAACTGATCCATTTTAGACTGACATAACCAAATGCACACTGTCACCAGAAAAACCATGACATCTCTCCAAACTAATGAGCCCAACAGTTCTGACACCTGAAATGCTCCAAAATACATCCATAAACACAAAGTTACCCACAAAACATAATCCAACAAATCACCAACCCACATTCTGAATCTACTACTAACCCCAAAAAATCCAGTGCCTTAGCTGGGCCTTCCATCTTCTGCCTAGCAATGGGATACCCAACTCTTCACACATCCCCAAACCCCTTGCCTCATATCAAGAAATCATCCAGGTAATGCACCGACCTCTGCATGCCCACACACTGCAGACACACCCAGTGAAGTACAGTACTAAATTTCTCAAAAGTAGTGCAGGCTACTGAACATCTCATTGGCATAGCCTTGTCAAAGTAAAACTTGTTCCTAACTACCATACCCAACAATGGCCACTCATCCTCCCATACTGACAAAATGCTGATTCGATGTCCATGGATCCTTAAACCCCCTAATAATCTTAACAGCATCATCCAAAGATGCATAACTGACCTTAGCATCCTCCACTGAGATAAAGTCATTACTGTAATTCTCTTCCAGGTAAAACAAATGGTGAATCACCCGGAAATCCCCAACCACCTTCTTAGGAAACAGACCCAGAGGTGAAACATTAAAACTATCAAAGGGGGTATCAAAAGGCCTGAACAACCTACCTACTGCTGTTTCTTCTCTGCCAAACTACTCAAGATACCCTCCTTCCCCCATACAGACTGCAGAACCTTACAAACTACTCCATCCCCCAACACCCTTCATTTAATAGAAAACCCTCAGGAAAACCCATCAATTATTTCTTCTTTAAAAGGTAAATGAGGAAATTGCTGGAGCATCCACTGCAATACTTGTACCTTTACAGGAAAATGCATTCCCCAAATGTCCCTTTGCCCCCCAAAGGGATAGCCCTCCCTGCAAACCCTGGAAATTCCCCCACCGTGTAGATTATAAATCCCCCCACTGAAAAGAAGAAGATAAGCCACTCACCTCAGTGGTCAGTGATCCTGAAGTCACAAAATTACCCTGTTGCACTGCCGGGTACATCCCCACACACTTTGAACAAACATGCCATATTAAAAGTCAAACATACCCCCACCCTTCTCCCCTTATTTATAGTTGTAAAAGAATCTGAAAAATGCGTTATGCCACAACAAGCAACCCAAATATCATGTCACTTTTAAAAGTAAAAAAAAGGTACTTTCAAATGTGGTAACTGTGTTCATTGTATTTCAATCAATACTGAAAAAAGTTTCATACATCCAGTGACAGGTGAAAAATTTATATTACAAACTTATGGAAATTGTAATTCTGAAAATCTAGTTTATCTAGCTACATGCACAGAATGTGCAGCATCTTATATACGGAAAATGAACAGAAAGCTGAAGGAAAGAACAGGCAACATCTTTCAGAAATTAAAAGACAAATTCCAACCAATGCCCTATATAAACATATACAATCCACTAATGAAAAACATAAAGTTTTTAATTTTAACTATAATACAGAAACCATTAAGAGGTGGCAATATCACTTTACTAACAGAGCAAGAAGAGCTCAAATGGCTATCTCACATATATCCTGGACTAAATTATATAGTAACACTAACACCTCACTTAAATTATTTGCACAAATACACTGTCTACACTCAATATAATTTATATATATATATATATATATATATATATATATATATATATATATATATATATATATATAAAGTATTTTTACTTACCTTTAAGTTTTAAACATAAGGTAACTATTTTTAAAATGTTTTATCATATATATATATATATATATATATATATATATATATATATATATATATATACACACACACACACACACACACACACACACACACACACACACACATATTTTTCTGTATATATTTTTATATAGTTTATGTATTTATTACTTTTGATTTAAGCATGTTGTGTATTACTTAATCACTTTGCCTACCATGAAATAGCTTCACCCAATGTGTCATATGGCAACATTTGAAATCAGCTGTTATTTTGAAGGCATAAGATCATGTAACAGATCATGGGACAGAATTTGAAGTCAGCTGATTGGCTAAAGTATATAAGGCCTAACCTTATATTAGAAATCTACTCTAAGCCTAAAGACACCTGGATGGTTAAAGTGTAATTTTTCTATGCACTAGCACAGTGACCTTCAATAAAGCAGCGTTTAAGATTGTTCATGTTTCCAGTTGATTTTCTTTGCTGATACTACTCACACACATAGTATGCATCAAACATGTAAATCCACATAAGTGGAGGTTCTTTTGAAAAACTTATCAAAACACCAGAAACCTCCAAAACACAAACCTGCTACAACTAACACAGTCCCCACAGCACCTATGACACATAGCAATACCAGTGTCTCACCCACCAAGCTAGTAAGGCATAACATTCAAAAAACAAATGTTCTTGTTATTAGAGACTCAGTAGTGAAACACACAGATGTCTGACTCGCCAAGTTGGGCAAGACCCTCAGATCACACATGGTCTCAGGTCTCTCAGCAACAAGTACCATTATGACTTTGTCATAGTTCATGTTGGTGGAAATGACCTGAAATGTATCTCACTGGACTATATGGAAAGAGACATGGTTGAGATCTCAGAGTTTGCATCCCAGGCAAGTATATCCATAGCCTTGAGTAGCATACTACCCTCACCTAGAATGACGCCACAGTATAAACAGAAAATGATTGATTTCAATAATTGGCTCAGTTTTTGGTGTCATTCAAAGGGGATCCAGTTCCTGTCAGCCTGACAAACCATGGTCAACAAACCTTGTTGCTTTACCAAAGACAGTTTGCACCTGGCACCTCTACACTTTTGGCTTTTGGCTATTGGCAAAGGCTCTTGCCTCCCCCATAGTGTCTTTTTTAGAAAAGGTCTTGAAAACAACATTACCGATGTGAAATTAACCAATCAGAACAAAATAAGGATCACGCTGCTAAATGCTATCAGCTTAAACCAAAATCTGCATTCCCTGGAAGCACTTCTTATCACTAGAAGAGGTAGATGTCTGTGCAGTCGCAGAAACCTGGTTCAAGGCCTCAGAGAGTACCACCAGTCTTGCAAGGTTACAATGCCTTCCACACCTTTAGACCACAAAATGAACATGTGAAAAACAAAGGAGGCAGTGTTTCAATCTCTATTACAGGTAGATTCACCTCCCATCTAGTTAGACTGAACAACTTTATGGACTTACTCGAGGTTCAGGTTATGGTGGGTAAGACCCCCATTCAATTCAAAGGCAGTTATAGATCCCCCTCAATGGGTGACAATGCTCATGAAGCGTATTTGCCCAAACTCAAGACAATCCAAATTTTACCGAACACACCGGTTATGGGGGATTTCAATTATACCATCATCAACTTGGGAAACCAATGCTAGCCCTAACTTGTTAGTGCAAAAGTTCTTGACTTTGTTATTTCAAATGCCCTGGAACAAATTGTCCATACCCTGAAAAGGGGAACAAACACTCTGGATCTGGTCCTCATCAACATGTCAAACAAATGCATTGCCCCAACTGTCAGACCCTCATTAGTTAAAACTGATCACAAATCAGTCACCTTTGAGCTGGCACTAACACTAGAACTCACAAAGGGTGAAATCAGACTAAAAACATCACCTAGCCAAACTATACCCTCCTAGGTGAAAATATAAATACATTCCAAGCCCCACTTCAAGCTGCAAGTGGTAACTATGCCAAAGCTTACACTGAAGCCCTGTACAATCACTTTCATAAGTGTATAAATTTAGCCATACCAGCATCAATAAACTTTACAATAAGCATAAAATGTTGCTGTCGAAGAAAACAAAGGCAAGGCCCCAACAATGGAAGAGTACCCTCCTTAACCTCAACCAGCAAATAAGACAACTTGTCAAATCCTCCAAGGGCTCCTTTGAGAGACACTTAGTAAGTACAACCAAGAATAACCATAAGGCCTTTTATAGCTACATGCATAACCTAAAGGGTAGGACCCAAGCATGTGCAGAATCAGTGGTCAATGGTATCACAAACACTGACCCCACAGAGATAGCAAAACTGATAGCGGATCGGTTTGGTGAAAATTTCACTCCCGTATCCCCTCCTAACTTACAACAACCCCCCGCCAACCCCCCCTTCCCACTCTACATATCTGAAGATCAGGTCCTCAAAGCCTTGTCCAAGGCAAAAAACACATCCTCTAGGGGATCAAATGACATCCCAGGCTGTCTTCTAAACAGGCTAAAACAAACTATCATCACCACTGAGTACCCTTTTCAATCATGGCCTGACCACAGGCTTTGTTCCTGCAGAATGGAAAACAGCAACAGTTATTCCCCTCCATAAGGATGGCCTAGCAACAGACCCATGGAACTGCAGACCTATAAGCCTGATGAGAATCATCTGTAAAGCCATGCAATGTATCATTATGGACCTCATAAATAAAGACATAGGTGACCTCCAAACCCTGGATCCTACCAAATTTGGCTCGTGAAGAAGAAATCCTGCCTGTTAAAGCTGGTGGATTTCTTTGAAAATGTGACCAAGGCCATTGAAAAGGGCAAATATGTACACACAGCATACCTCAACTGGGCAAATCCCACATTCAGGCATTACTGATAAACTTAGCAAACAGTATGTAAACCCCTTTGTTGTAAGATGGGTTGCCACCTGGCTCACAGTCTGGACACACACTATCAAAGTGGGTGACTCCACATTAACCGTCAGACCTGTTACTAGTGAGGTGCTGCAGAGGTCGGTGCTGGACCCCCTACTGTTTAGTATATACTTCTCAAAAGCTCAGGTCAAAACTAAGGGGTTGGGGCTGACCACAAGGTACACAACCCAAATGGTGTAGTGGTACATTGCTTTGACTATGGTGTACAGGGCCCTGGGTTTGAGACTTGGCAAGGCTGATTATTTTTGAGTTCAATGCCCCATTTGGCATATACCTCACTAGACACCTGCAACAACTGGAGAGGCCACAAAAGTACCTCACAAAGAAGATCCTAGGCCTTAAACACTTGTCCTATATGGACAGACTCAAAAAATTCCAACTATTCTCTGTCTCATATCGCCTACTTAGAGATGATTTCTGCTTGACTTACAAAGCCATGTCTGACCCAGCTCTGTTACAAATGCTACATCTAAAGAAATCCCAATCTCTCTGCACCACATGCTCCAGAGACCACAGCCTCATTACCATAATCAACAGAATGTGCTGGAGGGACAGGTTCATAACTCACCTATGGAATAGAATTCCCATACATGTCAAACAGAGCACCTCACTGACGCTCTTCAAGAGAAATCTTGATGAGTGAATGGGAAATAGAAAATTCAGCCTGGGGATCACTCCAGTGGCTCTTCTTGACAGAGGCATTGGGAACTAAGGTTGGGTGACATAATGCCAGGGTAATCCTATGGGCAAGGCTTATAAAGGCTCCAGGGCCATTAGCCTAGTACACACCTATGAACCAAATTTGCAGATGACTGCAAACTAGGTGCAATCATTGAATACCCAAATGATGTCAGTATACTCCAGGAGGGTCTCACACAGACCAAAGACTGGTGTATTAGTCACAGTCTTAAAGTGAATGCAAATTAATGTATCATCATTCCCTTCACACAAACAATGTCCCCTCACAATATCAAATCAACAACAATAGCCTAAGTGCCCATGAAGTGGTAAGGGATCTGGGATCACAAGTTGACTGTGACCTTAACTTTGACCACCATGTGCCTACTGTAATAAGAAAAGTTTTCAACATAGCACACTTGATTAGTAAAGGCATTGCCTCAAGAGCCAAATAAGTTATAACTTCCCCTGTACTCAGCACTTATCCAACCCATAATTAAGTATAATGCCCCATTTGGCATGAACCATAGTAACCACCTGCAACAATTAGAAAGACTGCAGAGGTTTCTAACAAAGAAGATCAAAGGGCACCAGCATGTGCCTTACACAGACTGACTAAAGTCCCTGTCACTATAGTCCGTATCATATAGACATCTTGGGGACACTTATGCCTGGCCTACAGAGCAATCCAAGACCCAAACCTAATGAACTTCCTGCATATCCATAAATGAAATGGGACTAGGGCTACCCATTCCAGGGACCTAAATATGGCCTCCAACTTAAATAGGACATGCTGGAGGAACATATTTATCTCCCAGCAATTGCTGCATCTTTGGAACAGGCTACCATTTCATGTAAAATAGAATACCTCTATGATACCATTCAAGAGGAACCTGGATAAGTGGATGGGGCACCATAAATTCTTACCAGGTATAGAACTCACAACCCTACTGGACATGGGCAGTCATCACTAAGTGCAATCTTGGGTACTGACTAGCATTCCAATGGTATTACATTGGAATGAAAATGCTAGGCTTAAAATGACCTCTGGGTCAATAGCCTAGTAGTCTCCTATGATCCTATATGTCTGGGTGACAAACCTCATAATGGAGATAGTGATCAACTGCCTTCAGCTTCTGGAACCTCTGATCATAGCACAACCAAGCAGTCCCTGCCTGCAACCTCTGGACTCCCGAATCATAAGAAAGTAGGCCAAGAGTGGTAATTCCAACACAGTATACTTCTCCAGCCAAACTGCCATGTAATACATGAAGCCTACCTCCCAATTATCTCACACCCTGGGCCGCAAGCTACCTAATCTCCTCCTCCCCAAAGCTGGTAAGGTTGCCCAAAGTTCTTTGTCATTAGTCGTGTCCAATTCCACCAATCACTGAACTCCTGCCATATCAATCAATTCAAAGACAGCCACATACTCCCCCTCTAAATCTTCTCTTTAACTGAGAATGGTATGTGGGGGGGGGGGTCAGAAAATTGTCTCTACCCCTCACCCCAAAGTCTGTGTAGATAATCAATCACGTGGCTGCATGCCAAAATCTGACCCAATTATACACTATCCTCTCCACTGACTGTTACCCTGCCTTTGATCATTAGGCCTCTGTGCTTCCCTCAGTTTCCTATAACTTCACCCGACCCCTAATACACCTGGTCACCTGCTATCCTGCAACCATTCTCAATACACTCCAAACTGCCCTGCCAAACGGGCCTCTCAACAACATGTCATTAGCTGCTGCTCCACCCTGCATCACTCCAGCAGCTGGAAAATCCACTGCAACAACATCCCTATACTGCTTTGCTCTTCCCTTGAGCCACCAACCTGGTCTTTGCCTGCCAGATGTTGCCTCTTTCCACTGGATTCCCCTGGGTCATTTGCTATCCCCAACTCAGCCTGAGGAACCTCTTGGGACAGGTCCTCCTCCTGTGATACAATAGCATTTCAACTCAGTCACAGACTCCGTATATTTGCCATCTGCAACAAAGAAAGAAACAAATTGCGACTTCAAGCGAAAAACACACACACACACACACACACACATTAGCAACATAATGAATGCACAGGACTCTACTCTCCCCACCTCAGACTCAACCCCCCTCCCACTTTAAGCATAGACGATTACACATTACATGACAGCTCTGAAGGGTAAAAAGTCCGACCAGAATATGCCCACATTCCTAAACTAGACACCCCCCCATTTGCTGCCTACCTTTTATTAATAACATTTGTATATCTAACCTGTTAACCCATCATACTCTCAAGCATACAACATTACAAGGAACATTCCGCATTTGGGTCTGTAAAAGCCCTTATTCCTTCAAAGCTCCCCACTGAAAGGGTCTGACACCCATTTAGTGTTAGGATTTTTTTTTTCTTGACTGATCCCTGGGAAATAGTACTGAATCACACCTATCAACCTCTCACAGCAAGAAACCTGCACAAGACACAATTGGAGAATGAAGGCCAAAAATAGGGACACTTCTTTAAAATCACTCTTACAAACTTAGAAAGTTGATAGAATAAGAGGTTTTGCACGAGCATAATTTTTCTGAAGGATAATAAGCCTATAAATCAAATGTCTGCCATTATTTTCTAAATGATGTTCACAGTGATTTGCCAAACAAACTGCAATGTTAATAGAACAGACCAACAGGAGTCAAATTCTTATCATTCAGAAAACATCTGGACAGCTGAGAGTGATGCACTGATTCTCAATCCCTCACCCCTTTGTGCGCCTTCCTACAAATAATCCCACATTTACCATACGGTTGAACTAAGCAGCTCAGCAAGTAAATGCCTCAACCAATCGAGACAGAGTATACCTCAGCAGCAGAAGAACTGCTAAGGAACCAGCCCTATAATGGACTGATCATCTGCCTAGCAACAGCCCACCTCCATGCCCTCCACCATAACAGTTAAGAATTCACGGTGCACGCATGGCAAACAACTGTTAATCCTCTGCACCTTACAACTGGAAACATCTCTCCCAGTCTGGAGAGAACAAAAAGTTCTAAAACTTACCCACTACCACCATCAAGCTAAAAAAGAAATGGACCCATGACCAGGACAGGATTGATTGATCTGTCCTGGCCAGGAGGGCTGACACAACTCCAAACCAAACTGGTACCCAAAAAAAGTCTGACCTTACATAAAACCACCTGAGACATTAAAAGAATCCTCGAACAACACTAGCCCCAATCTCCCATCCAACCAACAAGGTTAAGCACAACTCCTCACCAAAAGACAAGCTGCCAGCCATAAAAATACAATCATAAATTACCTTTGCCACCTTTACCAAACTCACCAGCCAATCCCACTTAGTAAACTAACCACAAACTGAAGTAGTTACAAAAGGGGAAAGAGGGTAGAGAGGAGGAAAAAAAAAACATTAACTCCTTTCCATCATACCTACCAAAATTAACCCAAGGCCTAACTGGTCCAAAGGTACCTACTGGTCATCACAAATGTAATCCCTGCAGTAGCAAGATCACACCAAAATTGTATTCCTCTTCCCAATTACACTCATATAAAACACCTGAGTCCAACCCTACATCTACTTCATTTCCCCTAAAATCCCCTTAATAAATTAACCCTTCCCTTCACAGAATCTAATCAAACCTAGCTTTATTATCTTAACCCCTTTCCCCAACAAACTCTCTACCCCACTCCCATTTAACTCACTCTAACCCTTAAACCAAAGATGTCCCTGGACAAATCAGTTTGTTCCCATACCTCATACATAAGTTAAAAATAGTAAGAAACTATTAATTTAGTTATATATTTTACCATTTAAAACTATCCCCCCATTACTACACAAAGGTTTAATAATCCTCTTTTATTAATCACCAACATTAAATAATTTAACAAATAGTGTAGTATAATATTCCCACATTATTCATGCATTCAACATTATTATAAGTAAATCCCTAAATAAATAAGTAGAACAAACTGGGACCTGATAAAGATATATGTAAACTTACATGTGACAGGTAATCTTTTCATACTGAACTATTATACAAAAGGAAAATCAATGCACATACATATGTATCATGTTAAAATATATACACATATTTTATAAATTTAACAAAAGCTCTGAATTAATATTAAATATTAATATTTAAAAGTACTAATGTTTATATCGCATACCTGAGAAAGCATTCTTATACAAAAGCTTGTGCTTTATCTATTACATTTTATTCTGTCAAGTGCTATTTCTGTTTGATTATTTTAATTAACTTTTGAATACAATATAGACTGTAAATGTTTGAATTTTATCTATTAAATTTTATCTTGTTTGTCATGTGCTGTTTCTGTTTGTTTATTTTAATTATTTTGTTTCATTTGAACAGTTAGTATTTTTGCAAATATTACTAATTTTTGTATTCAGAAGTTATAATATGCTTAATTCAAATCTGATTCTCCCTTCCCAGGCTCAAACATATTATTTTAGCAAGTATTAATGAATCTAATAGCATACACTATGCAGAAAGCTTCAAAGTTCACATGACCAAGGTTCAAATTTTAGCTTTCAAGATATTTTCAGCTATTTTATATGAGTTTCTATATAAATTATATGAGATCTTGTACGTTCACATTTCTGCTATATGCAGGCATATGTAATACATATCTTTCATATAAGCAATGTGTTATTTAAATATATGTTTTCTGTCTTATTTGCTCACTAAAATTCTACCTTACTCTATATAACTTGTATTTCTAAAATCTCTCATCAAACGCTATTTAATCATCAGCTCTCTATTAGAAATTACAGTATGTGTATATATTTCTTAACTTTCTGCTACTGCTCTTTTATTAATTTTACACAGTAGATATTTCATTTGTTGTGCAGATGCATGTTATTCATAAGATATTTACTCTTCTTATTAATTCTAGTATTATAAGCAATCTTGACTATATATAAAATAATTCCTGCTTGATTAATTTGATTGTGCATTTTTAGCCCTTGTGAACTACTGTCCAGATCTAAGATTCACATCCTGACATTAAAATTTGATTGCATGTGAAAATGACAATTCACAGCACACAGTAGCCTTTAATTTCCTCTATAAGTTTTTCATTCTTAATTCTTTTAAACTGTTCTAATCAGTAACAAATATCTAACTTTATTTCTTTCCATTAATATGTACAGTTATAGGTAATAACACAATAGCAAAATGTAAGGAAATTATATGTCAGCAATAGCTCAATATGAAACATTACTATATCTTTTGTTTTACCAATTCTTTACATCTAAGAAAAGAAAAATAGGTGTTATTTTGAGTAGATCTCATATAAATACTTGAAAAATAGAAAGAAAAAGAAAGCTCCCTTCTGTTTTCACAGACATCAGTGATGAACCTTGACCAGTTTTTCTTCAAAACATCTCAAAAAGCAGGTGGGAAGCAAGGCAAGCAAGAATTCAGCATTCACACAACTAGAAATTGCTTTTGTTCTCAAGCTTTTTAAGTGTTACTTGGTTCAAATATGACATGTGAAAGGAATCTGTAACACATGAACAACAAAAATAAAATCACCAGCACATTAACACTTCTAATTAGCATATTACTTAGATCTGATATTCAGTTAATCAGCAATGCACATACTAAGCAAAGATAAAAAAATAAAATTCTTAACTTATATAGTCTTAACATTAGTAAATCTATTGCTTATAATTTAATGAGATTATCTTACAGGAAATATTTAACATTGATAAATACATTTAGACATTTTGTTAAATGAAATATATTATCTTTCACTGTAAATACAGTAAAACTATTTATATTCTTATCATGAAAAGTTTTAGCTTAACATATGTTTTGAAGCTTAACATCCAATACAAACTGCTTATTTAAAGGGTAAATCTATTGTTTCAGAAAATAAAAGTCCTGCAATCAGAGAATAAAAGTCACTTGTTTTGCAGCTTTTTTCATCTTAGAAGAAGTTTTCTAGAAATTCAGCTAGCTCTGTATCTTGAGGAATATACTGTTCCAATCCATTTTTCAGTATTATTAAGGATTTTATTTTTGTCAACAAAAGTGGATGCCTCCTCCAGTGTGTCAAATATTTTCATTTCTTCAGAAATAATTTCATATTTGCAGGCAACAGCATATGGTTTCGATATTGTTATTTTTAAGTTCCTTGAACAGTGATAATTAGGATTGTCTTTTGCTCATTACTTTCCTGGAATAATCATTGTCAAATCTGACTACATGTTACATATTTCAATAGGTGGGCAGGGTTGCTGTTTTTAATACTTGATCTTTTTTCTAAGCTAAATATAAACTTAACTATGATTGAAAATGGTAGTGAGTTTTCCTTCTTTCAAGGTGATCTCAGGGATCTATGCACCCTTTCAATTTCAAAAGATGTTTCAGGTAGATTTAATGGATTCTGTAGCCAGGTTGTTAAGTTTATCACAATGGCTGCCTCGTAATTTTTAGGTATACCATAAATTGTATTGTTATTTCATCTCAGTCTATTTTCTAGATATCCACTTTACCTATGAGCCAGTTATTTTGTGTTAAAAGAAATTCAGTCTGAGACTCACCTTCATTTATTCTCCCTTCATGGTCATTCGAAGCTTCTTCCATACTGCTGATTAGTGCATTTTATCGTTTCATAAGAATTTATAAATGTTCCATTTTCTTTCTGGTCTCTTCTTTGAAGCTTTCTATTTTGGTATCCACATTGTCCATTTTAAGTAATACATCCTGCATACTATATATATTAGTGTCTGAAAGTATTTTTTAACACAAGAACCCTAAGTGCCATTTCTTGAGTGGTTCATGTTGAAGTCTCTTCTCTCTTAACCAAGCAGTCAAAATTCTACAGGAAAATTACAACTTTTGAAAAACTTGAAGATAATAAATCATTTCTCTGACTAAAAATGAATAAAATGAATTAACAAGTATCTTACAAGTTTAATTTTTTGATTATATTTTCTGTCAGAGAAAACTTTTCTGTCACAAAGCTTTCACCAGCTGCTGCTCTCAGTTAGACATCTTGCCCATACCCCAAAGCCATTGTTTTCTGATTACTTCTTGTCTCCCAAATCTTACCCCTAACAAATTAATTAACCTCATTAAAAAAAACACCTTTTCTTTCTTAGTGACACCCAAAGCTTTACCTTTTTTTACTTAATCCCAGACTAACCTTGCCTGTGATCTAAATAGGACCTACTGGAGAGATAGGAATGTATCCCAGATACTACTTCATCTATGGAACAGGCTCCCCATCCATGTGAAGCAGAGTTCCTCCTTAATCCAATTGGACAATTGGATGGGAAACTGGAAATTAATCCCTGGCTTGGGACCTATGTCTGATGCAAAGAAGTAACCTGTAAATGGTTCATCTCCCAGGCTCATGCTTACACTTATCAAGGGTATCAGAACTTGTCAAAGATTTGGGATGCATGTCTAGGCTTAAAAAGGCTCGTGTGGTCATTAGCCTAGTAAACACCTATGAACCTATGAACTTTCTTTAACAATTTATTTAAAAGCTCCAAGGTTTCTCTCATCCATAATCTTTTTTTGGCAATCATCACAAAATGATCTGCATAAGATGAAACACTTGGAAAAGTAATGTACCTCTGCACCTTCTAATTTGCATGTTTCATTAAACCTTGCTGCTCACACCCAAAAGTATTCATAATTAGAGCAAACAACACACTACTCATGGGACATCTTTGTCTCACCCACATCCCAATATGATTTCCTTACTTACCCCCCCCCCCGCCCACTGATTTATCAAAGTTACATGATTATTTTTATATGCAGGCTTAGCTTCTAAAACTTTACCTTTTACACAAGAGCACACCACAAGCTCCAGTACCCTACACTATCAAATGCTTTATTAACTTCACCAGTTATAATCTGTGCTTCCTCACCTCTATTAATTATATTGTCACTACCTATTTTACTATCACTAACAGTTCCCACTACTATGTCTTTTAATACCATAGATTTCTGATATCAGTATTTCCTGTCATTTCTTTTCAAAATGTAACTGCAAATTTTTCATTAAAAAATTTAATCCATATTATTCAGTGTGATTGGCCACCATATTTTAATTTCAGACGTTTTTTCCTTTCTTTCCAGATACATTTTATTTTTCCCTTGACATATTTCTCTTTTCACATGTCCATTTCTAACAATTCTTTTAAAACCTTTACAAGTCTTTTTGCAATGCTTCGAACTTTTTATAATTTCCAAATCCCAAATAGTAGAGATGTTAAACTCAAAAATCTGACCAGTGTTTGGGTGAACAAAATGTCCACTACTGTCTAAATAGCCACAGAAGTTACATTAGCCACATGGATACGTATATGGATTTCCATTCAATAGGTGGCCCAGTCTATTTTTAGGATGTCACAATAATCTCTTCAAGTTTAGTTTATACTTAAATCTAATCTTAGGGTCATCCCTCACAATCTCTCTCACTGCTGGATCCACTGTCAAAAATCCCCAGTGTTTCTTTATGACCTCCATTATGGAACTACTATCACTCGTATAAAACATAGGTGCCTTTGTCACCCATTTTTCACTATTGACTTTAGTGGAGCTATCATTGTCAGCTCTAAGTGAATAATATGGGTGTGCTCTTCCTTTTCTAAGCTTATGTAAATTATGAAGCCCTTTTTCAACCTCAAGAGAATAGTATCCTCTGTCAATAAATTTCTTCTTTAAGTCCAGTAAATCAGATTGAAAGCCATCATCCAAGACATTCAGTCTGGATACTCTCATCCCTTGCCCTTTTTTTCACATTTCTGAATACATACTGGGGGTGCATGCTATGCCTATGAAGTAAATTGTTCCTGTAACAGCTTTTTCTATGGAACCCTATGTTGACCAATCCATTATCCAACCTTTCAATATAAACATCCATGTACTCAATCCTAGTTCTTGATGAGGCCATAGTAAACTTCAAGTACTCTGTCGCTCCACTGAGTTGTTGAACAAATATATTCAACCCTCTTATGTCCGTTTTCCATATAAGGAAGAAGTCTTCTACAAAACAACGATAAAATGGAACATATCTTTTATAAGGTTCCATCTGAAATAATTATCTTCTTCCCATAGGGCCAAAAACATGTTGGCATAGCTATTGGCAAATGAAGTGAGGTGATTGTTAGTTTAATATATACATCCCTTTAGGTTGCTCTCTCTCTCTCTCTCTCTATATATATATATATATATATATATATATATATATATTTTTTTTTTTTTATTGAATGCATAGTAGATATGTTTTAGAGTGAAATATTTAAGTGTAGATATTTTTTATTGTTGAGAAATGCATGGTTTATTTTTAAACATAGAGCTTTCTCTGTGTTTATAAAATATGCTGAATATATCTATGTGTTCATATTTATGCTGAGACATTAATGGTGTATGTCTTTAAACACAGTGGCTTCCATTTTCAAATTCATTTTCTGAACCTGTTTGGTTAACTAAATGTATTTAATTGTCTCCTGGTTTTATTTGCATGTTTATTTTTGGTCTGAAGAAGCTAATAGCGAAAGCGCTTACCATTTTATAACATAATAAACTATTTTATGGTCCATTTACTGTGTGGCTGTTTCACTGCTGTATACTATGTTAGACTTTCTGAAATCATAGTATTAACTTTTAAGTCATTTAACATCACTTTATATAGTTTCTCATACGCCTGTTTTTTTTTTTTCTTTTCTTCTAGTTTCTATCTCTGTTTGCAAATATATCCCCATATTCTTTGCCATAATAATTCCCCAACATTCTAACTATGATTAAAAAATCAGCCTTTACATGCTCTAACCACAGTTGTCTAATTAGCTGTTCCAAAAGAATGTTTTCAATATTCTTACTAGTTAATCTTTTAATTCCGTTTCCCTCCTTAATAATACTGTTACTTTCTTCTAATTCAATCCGAGCTGCTGCATGATTTGAATGTTCTTTAATAATTATTTCTCCACCCACTTTTTACTTATTCCCACAAAATAAAATAATCAAATGTTGTCCTTATTTGTCCTCTTCAATATGTTCAGTGTTGTTGACTTCATAATTTTATATTTCCATATTTTTGTCACCTTTTTCATTGTTTCACATCCTGTTTCTCTTTTTCTTTAATTCCTTAAATCACAACTAAAATCTCCCATTAATATACTTTTCATGTAAATGGTTACATATTTATTAATTCCTTCCAAAAGTTTTTTTTCCTTTTCTTTAGTAATAATAAAAGCTTAAATTCCTATCAGTCTATATACTTCCATTTCCCATCAAGCATCTGCTGCCATTCCTCTACTTACTTTTATAATAGAAATTCCCCAAACTTTAATTTTACTATTAAATAAGAAAATAAAATCAAGCCTGAACAGACTTCATGCTTTAGTTTCTACACCACCTTGTTTCCCCATAATGTTCCCATTTAGAAACTATCTACTTTTGTAGTAAATCTTACATCCTGCAGACATATTGGGCTGAATTCCAAAAAGTCTGCAGAATTTGGCGGATTGCTCTGAGTTCCACAAAAGACCTGTGGTATGACAAGTAATATGCAAATCTGTCCTGGTCTAATGAACATATCTTAGAGCAATGCAGACAAAAGAAGTAAGCAGCAATGTCAGCACAACTACAGTCAGGTGTTGCAAAATCATCTTCCAAACAGAAATTGTCTGTAAAGTGATACATTAGCATTAAAACGTATTTGTGTGTGGCAGGTAGACAAACTCAATGGAACATGACAGTAATATGTGGAAAACACTCACTGAAGACAAATGTGCATCAGCAATAGCCCCATAAAACCACAAAACATAGATGTGTCTATATATATATATATATATATATATATATATATAGAGAGAGAGAGAGAGAGAAAGATAGAGAGAGAGATATAAATACATAGCTATAGATATTTATATATTGGTCTACGTTATATGACCTAAATTTCATTTGACTGAAATTCCTTTGACTGAGACCAAAACACTGACAGTTCAAAAGATTGAAAACTCATTTGACTGAAACTCATGACGCTGACACTTTAAAGTAAAAGGTATAGGCCGTTTTCCCCACTGTAGTGCAATCCTGGAGTTAGTATATATAGGGGGACAGGGAGCATAGCCTCCCACATACTTTATACATTTTAAACCATACACATGGATATTTATAACTGTAATGAATAACTCTTTGAAGAAAACAATATTTACCTAAACTATGTGGGGGCTGTACTTTGGAAATTAAGAGTAGTTATGTGTAGTGATTTACAGCATTTGGAGAAATTAGTGTTTGTGGGGTTGTTAGAGTTAGAGGGCCCTGGGTTGGGGTGGATGTCACCTGGGCACATGAGAATGGAAAGGATATGACAATAATGGGGAATGAGGTAAGAAAGTTTAGATATCATATAGTGAAATTTAGAGATGATATAGTGGAGGAAGTTGAAAAGGGAGTTAGGTATGTCCTGCAAGGAGCAGTTAGAAAGAAGAAAGTGTGTTTTAGCACAGAGCAAATGATTAGTGTGGTAAAGGCTAGGGCTAATGTCAGAGTAAGCATTGAGTGGAATATAAGTGTAGCAGGTTAAAGAATTTGGTTTAGGAGGTAGAACATATGGATTTAGAGCTGTGGTATTTGTAAGAGATATAAGGAGTAGGGTAAAAGGGAAAAGAAGTAAAGTGTGATACATAATGTGAGATATTTGTGCTACTATGGAGTAAACAGAGGAAGTGATATCAGAGAGTTGGAAGGAAGGGGGTGAGTATGGGTTGAGGTTATTGGCTGAATGTGGAGGGGGAGTGGAAAGAAGAGTATTAATGTAATGAAAGAGGGGGGGAATGGGGGTAGGGTAGGGAAGCAAAGTAAGCCCGAGCATAGCAAGGGCACACAGAGTGGGTTAAATCATGAGTAGATAGTGCAATTTTTTTAGAGAAACAAGCAATCAAAAAGTACAGAGACCTAGACATTTACTGTTAAGCTAGCCAAGAGAATGACATTAGGGTGTTAACTCTGTACTCTGGAATAGTTTGCTGTGTAACCTTATCAGAAATAAAATAGGAATATTATTGAGAACTAACAGGTTAGATGACAAAGGTATTTCAGAGAGTGGGTTGTGGGGGGGGGTGCCTGAGACTACAGCAACCGAGTCAGACTGCAAGCCATTTATAAATCTGAGAAGTAGGTTCTTACAAAATGCAAAATTACTGAACTTGCCTATATTAGTTCAATAAAATAATAAAGTGGTTTGGGTGAGGGTTTTTTTTGGCTGGAGATGCGTTGAAAGTCAAGAACAGTCTCAGTGAGCATTGTGTGTTTCCTGTTTTACAGCCACAGGTAAGTAGTACTCATTAGGAGTTGCAATAATAATACACTGTGAAAAAAGAGAGAGAGAATGGTAAATAATAAAAGTAATTAGAATGTAGGAACAGAGGATAAGAGTTACATCACTTTCTCAGCTATGAGAAAGAGGGGGAATGGACAGCATGTGTCTACAGTAGTAAGGAAATGCATGCATGAAAAAGCAGGCACAGAAAAGCATAGAACAAGCATATCCAAGTAAAAACATTGCACACGCATGTGTTTCCAACACAAGATGGACTGCACATCCCCTGCAAGGTACATGGAGAAAAGGAACAATATCTGACATGTGCATTGCACATAGGTGATGGCTATTAACATGTCTGTGTACAGATGACACAAACAACATAGTAATGTGCAACAGGTAAATAACAATTAGCATAGGTATGTAATGAAAGTATGGTTGAATATCACAAAAAGATATATGCCAGCAGCAGCATAAAACAACAAAAAGCACACTCACCAAAAGTGATAACAGTAGTAAATGTAACTGTATATGACTGATCAAAGGACAGTTGTGTATACATTACTATAGCACACCACTTGTAGGGGAATTGCTCATTGATAATATTGTATTACAAGGGATGATTTGTGTGTTGTTGAGTTTAGTGGGATACAAATGTACAACCACACAAAGCAATGTAGGCGTACTATCCATAATATACATACCAGCAACCCTAGACAGTGAGATTACTCCCCCTGGCTACAACATCTAAAGACTAGACTGTATAGCCAAAAAGAGTGAAGGGATAGCAATTCCTTACAAAACAGGTATGCAAATTACTGTCATACATGAAAAACCTCCCTCAATAAGTAATGCCAAAATCCTTATTTCCAAACTTCAGCTTAATACACACGCATCCATCTATTTAATCTGCACCTATCTTCCCCATGGAAATAATATCAGTTTCTTTGAAGAGATCCTTAGCTGGCTTTCTATTCAATTCCCACAAGAAACCATAGTACTGGGCAATGTCAATATCGACTGGAAAACCTGTACCTCAGTAAATCCTCCCACCCTCTTAAATCTTCATGTTTTTTTACAAACCATTCAAGCCCCTACCAGAACTAGCAAAACTAGCAACAAAGAAAGCATATTGGACTGGATTCTGATAAATAATCAGCACCATTCTTATACAGTAGGGACACTACCTGATGACTTAAGTGACCATGCTCTTACTTACTTAATCAGACATAAAAGTGCAACCCCCAACCTAACTAAATACAAAATGGTCAGAACAAATAAAAGCTTTAACCCTGAAAGCTTCCTAACAGAACTCAAAGCTTGCAATTGGTCTCCTCTCAAACAACTGCCACTGGATGATGCTGTGGCATACTTCAACTCAAAGTTCCTTTCTATTCTAGACTCTCATGCTCCCTTAAGATCTATCAGAATTTACTCAAAACCTGCCCCCTGGCTATCAAAAGATACAAGGCATAAAATGATCCTGAAAAATAAACTCTGGAGCAAATTTCGTATCACTAAAGATCCTTCCGACCAACCTAACTTCCGTCAAATAAGAAACTCCACTAAAAAAGCTGTACTTCTAGATAAAATAAAATACTTCTACCATTTACAACAAGCTAACTAACACAATCCTCAAAAATTCTGGGCAGGTATAAATACTCTCTTAAAGCCTGGCCACTCTGACACCCCATGCCCCTTAGGCACTTCCCAAAACAACCCAAAACAAACTGCTGATGCCTTCAATACCTTCTTTTCTGAAACTGTCCAGTCTCTAGCTAATCAGCTAGCCCCCAATATCTCCTCTCAGTCCTCCTCCTCTTACACTTCTATTCCCACTTTTCAACTTCAACAAGTACCCACAGCACTTACCTGTTCACTTTACAAGCTTAAAACCTCCTCTCCTTCTGCTGACCTTCTTCCTGCTCAGTATCTAAAAATTGCAACCAAACCATTAGCCTATCCCATTTCCATTCTGATTAACAAAATCTTTGTTGAAAGCTACATTCCTTCAGTCTGGAAAATCTCACATATCATTCCCCTGTATAAAGGTGGGATCTCAACAGAACTCTCTAACTACCGTCCCTAGCCGTACTCTCCCTCACAGCTAAAATCATGGAAAAATGCATCCAAAAACAACTTCTTAAACACCTGCTAAATTACAACCTACTAGCCGAATGTCAACATGGCTTCAGGCCTTTCCATAGCACCACTTCAGCCCTCCTTTCCTTTACTGACTGCATCAACAAAAACTGGAACAATAACATACTTACCTCTGCTCTCTTTATTGACCTATCCAAAGCATTTGATATGGTCAATCACCATATACTGATACACTTACTTAAAACTTTCGCACTCTACCCTAGTGCTATAAAGTGGTTCAAGTCATATCTTCATAACAGACAACAGGCAGTGCGCTGGCAAAAAAACTTATCCAACCTCCTTCCCATTATCCTTGGAGTCCCCTAAGGCTCAATATCTTGGCCCCCTTCTGTTTTCTATTTTTATTAATGATCTTC
Organism: Protopterus annectens; assembly: GCF_019279795.1. NCBI lineage: Eukaryota > Metazoa > Chordata > Ceratodontiformes > Protopteridae > Protopterus > Protopterus annectens. The sequence goes on from NC_056729.1 coordinate 768,494,022, forward strand.
ATACCAGTATTTCCTCTGCAACCTGCATACAATATGTGGATGATTCTACTTTAATTTGTTCTGCCTCATCCCCCTCCAAACTGCACTCTATCACCCAACAGACTTTCCAAAACATTGAAACATGGTTCCTAACATGATGCTTAATCTTAAACGTAAAGAAAACCAAACTGTTACTTTTCTCCCCCACCCATAAATCCCCACCACTCTACTTCTCTGTCTTGTCTAGTAATGGCACCAACATATCACCTGACCCTACCACCGGGCTTCTCAGAGTAGAGATAGACAACAACCTATGCTTTGATTCTCACATTAACAACACTCTAAAATTAGTTAACAGAAAACTAGGCTCCCTGTTTAGAATTAAACCATGTCTTACACCTCTTGCCAGAACTACCATTGCCCATTCCCATCTGATTTCTAGCCTCCTTTACGTCTCCCCTATTTACACATATTTGTCCAAAACTAACCTCACCAAACTGGCTGTCACCTACAACAGTATTGCCAGATTTGCCTCTGGCTCTACCTTTAGAACTCACCACTGCTTAAACTTAAAACAATTGGGATGGCTTGAGCTGCAAAATCTGATCTTATTTCACCGGCTCTTCTTAGCCCATAAAATCCTCTACAAACCTACCAATACCCCCATACTTTCTACCCTTACTCCTTATTGCAACCTCAAAAGCCTACATTCTTCTAACAGACTTTTTATATCAACCTGTAAATCCAACAACTTGGCAGGTGATTCCTTGTTCTCTAGCACAATAGGAAAAGCCTGGAACTCCCGTCCTGCCAACCTCACTGCTATCTCCTCTTTTCCCTGTTTCAAATCCCAACTCAAAACTCACCTCATAACTCCCTGGCTCTGCCCATGTACTAACCCTAACTGCTACTTGCTCCTAGTACTTTCATTTATCCTGCATAAAAATCTTTCTTAAACTTACTTTTCTGCATTCATCCCCAATTTGAACACCCTCTATTTGTAATTAATTACTTATTGTTGCTACTGTAAAAATATGCTAATGCTATTATTATTTTTCTCTGACCTAAATTTGTATCTCTGTTTTTTTAATGTTTTTTAATATTTATTAATGTTTTTGACTTGGAGCTTTTCTCCCCGGGCCTCTGCTGAAAATGGACATATATCCAGTTGGACCAGCCCGGTCAACAAATGTAAAATAAAAATAAAATAAAATAAATAAATAATGAAAACCTGACATGTATGTTAACATATGTAATACACAGCGATGCTGTACAAATGTCAGAAGAAGATCAGCTACAGGCATAATTCGTGCTTGCCATAATAATAATAATAAGGCTGCACAATACAAGTAGTCATTACTTGTCCCATTCATATGATACAGCATGAATTTCCAAAAGGAAATGTGGAACATCAGTTCTTTTCATTAACACCATAAATCAAGGAGGCAGCCATGCAGATGTTAATGCCAGAAGCATAAATTAAGACATTAGAAGAAAACTATGTACTACATGGTACACAGATTAGCATTAAACATCACACACCAGGGCTGACACATCATGTATGTAAACAGGCATAACAAAAACAAACACTGACATACCAATGTATGCAAAATATGCTTATATATCACCCATGTGCATTTAGTCACAGGAGAATGGTCCTACAATGGTATGTGTGTGAAATGTTCTTAAACTTAGCATGTGTAATGTAGCACACTCACTTTTGTCATCACCTTTCTATGTATTCACGTGATCACTGCCAGCAGGACAAATGTGTGACAGTGGCAGACTGCTAAATACATCGAACATATCTGTCACATGCAAGGTCAGATTAGATATGAAATAAAAGTGTTATGGTCCACTGCATGCAGATGAGGCAAGGAACATATAGAGCGCATGAATACTTTTCATGCTTGGCCACAGCACTGTCTGTAGGAATAACAGCATCTGATCATGTGACACAAAGATGATAATGCTTGTGACATATTATACATGTGTCATAATGCAGTGATAATATATACAGCTTCATATGACCTGACTTGCAAAGTGTATAACATGAGCTACATCTTAAAAGCATGACTGCAGTAAGGAATGAATGCACAAATCTGTGCTTAATACTGAAAGAAGTCAAGTAGGAATACACCATGGTGACAGCATTACATGATTAGATCACACAGACAATAGTTACATTGCAGAGGGCCCTCCACGATGGGAATGAATGCCTTGAATGATCTCCAGTGTGATCCCCTGGAAGGAGTTGTGCATGACCCTTGCCATGTCCTGGTAGAACATACACATCATGTCTTTTATCTACATCTGGAATACATCAGTGACAACATCAATGATCTGCTCCCTCAGGCCTTCTGGCTGGCATGCTGGAAGTCACTGTCACTGACAGTCCTTAGGAATGATGGTGTATACTGGTACTGGTCCCTCATCATAGTCATCATCATCATCATCCTCCTCCTGGTAGTGGTATCTACCCTAGTCCTCAGTCAGAACACTGTCAGAATCAACTGAGTGCGCTGTCATCTAAATTGGTGGATTGGTGGACTGTCATGGGTCCTGCACTCTGTAATTTGACAATAACTGTACATTCTTAAATCTTTGAAAGGAGCATTGTTTAAAAAAGCAGCAATATGTATAACAATATAAATGATGCATCCACTATGTAAAGTACCTAAGTATTATGTATGTGATGAGTTACTAAGTTGAGAATTAATCCATCTTTACTGCTTTTGTCAAAATGTGCAATGTATCCAACTCTAGTATATTACAAATTCCCCTGTTGTGTTAGTCAGATTGTTATGGAAAACACACTTGCAATACATCCATGTTATATGTAATGCATTCACACAATTGAATAAATCTGTCCAATAATATAATACTCTTATATAGAAACACATGTAATGTGACAGTGTGGTGTTTACTACTACTGAAGTTGTTTAAGAAAGCCTGCCAGTAATAATATGCATATTGGATGTGTAACAGAATGGAGCTATGAGACATCAGAGTACATGCTACAGCAGTATATAAAATGGCATGTAAAGGAGGACACACTCATCAAAATTGTAATCTAACTGTATGTAATTCAATGGCAAGGATTATTATAGTCCAAGGCATAACTACTACATTAAGATCAGTACTTTCATGTATCACAGTATGCAAACATCACTGAAGAATGAAAGAGGCACCATCTAATACATATATGCATATACAACCACAGCCAATAAGGCAAAACAACGTACCCAACACACTAGTCATGGGTGACTCTATAGTCAGGCACACTGATGTCCCACTCACCAGGCTAAACAAGGAGAAGGTGCCAGGATCCACCACATAACCCACGCACTCAGGTCACTCCACAACAAGTACAAATATGACTCTGTCATTGTCCATGTTGGTGTGAATGACCTGAGACATACCTCCCTGGACTACATGAAAAGAGACATGGAAGAGCTCTCCGATCTTGTAGCCCAGGCCGGTATGACCCTAGCCCTGAGTAGCATTCTGTCATCACCCAGTATGATACCGCAGTACAAGGACAAATTGATTGATTTCAACAATTGGATAAGCTTCTGGTGTCATTCTAAAGGGATCCAGTATCTGTCTGCCTGGGATGACATGGTCGACAGACCACGATGCTTTGACAGAGATGGCCTGCACCTGTCACCCCTAGGATTCTGGATACTGGCTAAGGTTCTTGCTGCCCCTATAGTGCCTTTTTTAGGCAAGGTTCAAATGACAAATTCACCACCATAACAGGAACAGGCAAGCAAATACTGAGGGTGATGCTACTCAATGCTAGAAGTCTAAATCTCAAAATGCACTCACTCAAGGCACTCCTTAAAATGAAGAACATCGATATCTGTGCAGTGACTGAGACCTGGTTCAAGGCTCCAGAGAACACCCCTGCACAACCAGGCTATAACTCATACCACACTTTTCGGCCATGTAACCTGGTTCGGAACACCAAAGTTGGAGGTGTGTCCATATTCATTAAGGATATCCACACCTCCAGGCTAGTTGCTTAGCATAATGCATCCGAGGTTATCCCAGTGCAACTAACTCTGGGCAAAACTGCAATGCAAATTGTAGCTTGCTACAGATCCCCCACCATGCCCTAGGATCCCCACTCCTCTTTTCTTAATGTATTGGAAAATATTAGGGTTCAACCAAACACCCTAATAATGGGTGATTTCAACTATCCCACCATTAGCTGGGAAAACTACTCATGTACTCCTTTGCTCAACGCTTTCTGGAATTCATAAACTCCAATGCCCTAGATCAACTTATCCACACCCCCACCAGGGGCAACAATATCCTAGATCTAGTCATTACCAGCATGAGTGACCAGTGTTCCACACCTGAAGTCAATGCCTTATTGGTCCAATCCAACTATAAGCTAATCACCCAAGATATCCACATCCTGCCCCCACCCCCCATTAAGGAAACCATGGTAAAAAATTTCTCCAAAGCCAACTTCATGCGTCTTAAGACAGAAGTGGTGAACTTCATGACACCCATGCAGATGGACAATACAGTTACGACTACTGAATCCTACACAACTGCACTTTATAAGCACTTACACGAGTGCATGGATCGTGCTATCCCAAACAGAAACAAGATGCTATCCTCCAAAAAAAGGAAGCCAAAAACAAACTGTACAACAGAAGGAAGAAACCGTTACAAAGGAGAGTAAAATCACATGAGTGGATGAGCTCCCTGGTCAGCCTCAGTAAGAAGCTGCGATCCCTGATAAAATCCTTCAAAGCTAGTTATGAAAACAAAATCGCCACTGATTCTAAAGACAACCACAAAGCATTCTATAGCTATGTCAAGAATCTCAATGGCAACACTCAGATCTGCTCTGAATTACAGCACAATGGCACTAAATATACAGACCCAACTGATATTGCCAACATCCTGGCAGATCGGTTCAGTGCTAACTTTACCCCCCTATCACCCCCTAAAGGACCCATCTCTATACTGGAAGAATGCAAAGTTCCTGTTATCACGGCTGCACAGGTGAAAAACATACTCTCCAAAGCCAAGAACACAGCATCCATGGGACCAGACAACATCCCAGGCTGTGTTCTACACGAACTACAGAATGAACTGGTACCCCACCTAAGTACCGTGTTCAATCATAGCCTCACCTCAGGCTTTGTGCCCGCTGAATGGCACACAGTGATAGTTATCCCACTCCACAAGGGGGGAGCCACCATGGACCCCGAGAACTACCACCTCATTAGCCTGACAAGCCTAGTCTGCAAGGCCATGGAATATATCATCATGGAACTTATAAACAAAGACATTGGTAATCTCCAAACTCTGGAACCCACCCAGTTCGGGTTTGTAAAATGCAGATCGTGTCTCCTAAACCTGATAGACTTCTTTGAAGCAGTCGCCAAAGCCGTAGAGGAGGGTAAGGTGGTTCACACAGTCTATCTAGATCTTGCCAAGGCTTTCAACACTAACCCCCACTCTGGAATTATAGATAAACTTACTAAACTAGGTATAAATCCCTGTGTCACAAGATGGGTTGCCAACTAGCTCACTGACAGAAATCACACTGTGAAAGTAGCAGACTCCAAATCTGACTTCAAACCAGTGATAAGTGGAGTACAACAGGGTTCAGTCCTAGGTCCTCTCCTGTTTGGTATCTACTTCTCTGAAGTACAGGCTAACACAGAAGGTCTTTGGCTAACAAAGTCTGCAGATGACTGTAAACTTGGAGCCATAATCGAAACACCTGAAGATGTGAACATCCTACAAAAGGGCCTCACTGAGACAGATGCCTAGTGTAAAAGCCATGGCCTCAAGCTCAATGCCAAAAAGTGCATTGTCATCCCCTTTGGTAAAAACTCTGTACCCATGAACTACAACATAGGTAACACCGAAAGTGTGATAAGAGACCTTGGGACACAGGTGGACAGTAGTCTCTCCTTTGATAATCACATTGCCACAGTAGTCAGGAAATCATTCTACATGGCACACCTCATCACAAAAGGTTTCTCATCCAGAAAAAAAGAGATCATTGCTCCCCTCTACAAATCACTCATTAGACCCATTATAGAGTACAACCTATATGTACCTCACAAGACATCTACAACAACTGGAAAGGCCACATAAATACCTCACAAAGAGGATTATTGACCTCAAACAGATGCCTTATGCAGACCGTCTCAAATAAATCCAGCTTTACTCCATCAAATATCACCTATTCAGAGGTGATCTCTGCCTAACATACAAAGCTATGTCAAACCCAGAGCTGTTGGACATGTTCCACTTAAAGAAATCCCAATTCCTCCTAGCTACACGCTCTAGGGACCTAAACCTTGTCACCACAATAAACAGAACATGCCAGAGGGATAGATTCCTGTCCCAGAGACTTCCCATACTCTGGAATAAACTACCTATCTATATCAAACAAAGCTCCTCATTAGCACTCTTCAAGAAAAATCTTGATGATTGGATGGGAAATAGGAAATTCTCCCCGGGATCACTTCTGTGGCTCTGCTCGACAGAGGCACAGGAAAATAATTTTCTTGGGTGGTAAAAGCCAGGGTACCTTTTTGGCTGGGCTTGTATAAGCCCTAGGGCCGATAGCCTAGTACCTACCTATGAACCTATAATTAGTTGGCATGTGCACACAAATAAAGAGAAAAACAAATATATGATATGCAGTTAACTACATCATCAGTTCCTTTAAAGGATGTGTATAATGATTGTCTACCTAACATTACTGTCACAAATGTTAATGTATCAATACAACAGTAACATGAAATGATAAAACAGTAGTATGTGCAACTTTTAATATATGTGGACATAACCAGCATCACATGTGTGATGTTATGAAAATCACCTTATATACACATGCAAGTATAATATTGTACTGAAATATGTACTCAAATGAGTTAAACATTGCTTCATGGGTAACAGATAACATCACTACATACTTAACGGCAGAATGAGAATTGAAAGTATGTGCTACATCTTTACACATTGCCAATTCAAATGACAGCATGGCTTTGTTATGTTGTATGTATGCAACAGATTTACATAAACTCTGTTCTCAAATCATATAAGTGTCACTGAACTAAGAAATGTTGCACTGACCAGTGTAGTTGCTATGCTGAAAAAGGATATGCTTATTGTGGACATAAGTTGTACAGATCTAATAACACAACAAAAAGTGGCTCGTGAATCAGTAAGGTGCAAATATGTATGTAATGCAGTGTTCTAACAACCATATTTTGCACCTAACCATCAGTGGAAGAAGACTGGAATTTAAGCAATATACAGCAGTACAACTCCACCAGCACCACTGGCCGTGTGAGACAGCAGACACCCATTTAATAAACAAATACGAAAGATATGCACACCATGAACTAAGAACTGAGAATCACTACCACATATAAAAAATGCTCAATGTAAGCTATTAAGATAACAGATGCAATAAAAACCAGTACTGTGTGCTAGCAATGAAAAATATCAATACAACAAAAGTACATGTAAAACATTTACATCTAAATCACTGTACAACTACAAAACAAATGACTATCGTTTCGGTTGTGTTAGAAAACATCATCTAACTAACATAACCAATTAATATGTACAAATACATTTTACACAAAATAATTTGCACAGCAAGTTATATACATTGAATTAACACTTAGAATATATACCTTGTGGATGCATTATGGGAAGCTTGCCATCAAAGTTGCATGCATGGATGCCATCTGAATAAAAAATCTCAAACTGGAGATAGAGACATTACACATCTTACAGGGGAAAATATGTCTGAAGATAGTAACACATACCACTCGACGTTTTCTACTCCTAAAGTCTGTGCATTCTCGCACGAGGTGTGGTTTCTTGCTAATTCTTCAAAATTTTCAAGAATAAACATAAGAAATATTAACTGACAAAAATATTCTGTCTTTGGATGTTAGACTGCAGTTAATGTTTCAATAACTCTGTTCAAACTGTAGTCAGAATAAACAAGTTACATAGTCAAGTAGTGCCATACAAATCTCTGTAACAGTTTGCACAGACAGACATTTATTTGAGAGCACAACTGCATCACAAACAGTAAGAAAGCTAACTACAAAATAGGGGAAACTGGATTCAAACCTACAACATTTGCCTATGTAAACACCAAACTCCAGAGCCCTACCTGCCTAGATACTTGTTCAATACTATGAAAGAATAAGTTAATGGAATTCAAACATGTTTGATCTGTCGCTATTCAGTAAACACATGACATACACTATCCTGTGTCCATGTCTACCCATGAGTATTGATATACAAGTTGACTTTGGATACGATGTGATTTAGGCCCACTATAACAACAGAAGAATGATGTGATCAGCATTGTCCATCTTTTACAGTGATATTAAACAATGTTAATGTCATATAGGCTCATAGGAGGTTACTAGGCTAATTAGCCTAGGGCCCTTACAAGCCTAGCCAAGTTTTACCCTTATTTCCATGATCAGCACCCATCACCCAAGTCCAAGAGAGTCACAGGTGGAACAACTGTGGTGAATTTATGGTTACCCATCCGATTGTCCAGATTGTGTTTGAAGAGGGCCAATGAGGTACTCTGCTTGACATGAAACGGGAGTCTGTTCCAAAGGTATGGTAACCTCTGGGTGACAAATCTGTCCCTTCAGCAGGTTCTATTAATGTCACATACCAGGTTAAGGCCTTTAGAGCAAGTAACCCATGTACCATTTGGGTTATGGCTATGCAGCATTTCCAATAAAGCAGGGTCAAAGATTGCCTTATAGACAAGGCAGACATCACCTTTGAGTAGTCTTTATGAAACAGAATAAACTGACAGTGATTTCAGATGATCCTCATGGGACAGATGCTGAAGACCTTGAATTTTCCTTGTGAGGAACCTTTGTGGTCTCTCCAATTGCTGCAGGTGCTTAGAAAGGTACATACCAAAGAGGCATTGTATCAATTATTGGCTTGAGGAGGGAAGAGTACAGGGAGGTTATAATTTCTTTTTTTTCTGGAGGAAATGCCCTTATGTTTGAGGTGAGCACTATAGAATGCTCTTCTTACCACTGTGGAGACATAGTGATCAAAGGTAAGGTTACTGACAACCTGTGCGCACAGGTCTCTCACCACTGACTTAGGATGTTGCTGTTGATGTGGTAGTTAGAAGGAACATTGCCCTTGATAAAAGGGATGATAATACTTTTTTTGCACTGAGTTTAAGGCAATGACTTTGGCAGCAATCATTTGTTTGTGTAAGACCCTCTTGTAGGATGTTGACATATTTTGGAGATTCAATGACCGCTCCCAGTTTGCAGTCATCAGCAAACTTTGTTAGCCACAGACCTTTAGTTTTAACTTATATTTTGGAGAAATAGATTCCAAACAGTAGAAGTCCCAGGACTGATCCCTGTGGAACACGTCTACTGTTGGAGGTGGATTCCCCTATTTTGACTATATGGCTTCTATCAGTTAGCCAGTTAGTGACCCATGAAGTATTGGATGATGACCTTTACAATGTTAGCTTATTCTCCTCATTAATATATGAGATGTGTAAGTACTGTCACATAAGATACAGCACATAAAGAACAAACACTGCATATGCAGATACTTTTAGACTCTAACAAACATATTAATGCTGTCATAGAAGTATACTGTTGAAGAATTTAGATATCTTGATAGATATACAAACCAATGCAATCAAATATAAACATACACAAAATGTATGCGTGTGAGTGTGTTTGTTATTACATAGCTATATATACATTTGTTTAGACATTTATTTACTTATTTATTTATTTATTTTACATTTGTTTACCAGGAAAGTCCGATTGGCTTTTAATCAATTTTCAATGGAGGCCAGGGGAGAAAAGCTCCATGACAAATATTAGCAAGCAACCAACATTTTAAATTGAAGCGTACAATGAGTTTTACATAATACCTCAATACACAGTGCAAGTCATCAAATCACATTGAACAATAGGGAAGGAAATGTATACATGCAGTGGATCATGGGAAATGTCACAGTACATAGCATACCAATGATATCCAGTATATAAGCCTAATCAAAGGTAAAGAGGCAATCTAAAGAAGAGAAATTAGTGAAGGAGGAGGAGGAAAGAGGAAATAAATACAGTTAGTAGAAAGGTAAGGTAAGCTAAGAAATAAGAGAGGTAGAGGGAGAGGAAATATGGGGGTTAACACAAGGGGAAAGTGGCTACAGTAGGTTTATGGCTATAGAAATGTGGGGGAAGGGGAGGGTTTTGATATAGGAGGAATGCAAAAAGTTATTAATAAGTGGTAGAATTTATTATAATATAAATAAGTAAAACTTCATCAGCTAACAATAACGTGGCAGCAGTATAAAATGAGTAGCTAGTGAGGAGGACAGTAGGCTTCACCAGGGCCAGGGCAAGGGCAGAGCCAGCTGTTAATCAGATGGATCATTAGAAGTGTTTTTGAAGTGAACAAGATAAGTAGTACAGATAATAGACTGAGGAATATTGTTCCAACTTTTGGAGATGCAATTGGAATATAATGAGTCGCCGGCCCTATTGTTAGACTTGGAGATCTGTAGAAGAGATTTATTTGAGGAGCGGGGAACATACAAATTGATGCACAGTTAAATCAGCTGTTGGAGAGCTGGAGATTTTTCTGGTTTGTGTACCAGTCTGTGGGTAGAGATAAGTTGAGTATAAGTTAGGTAGTGGGGTAATTCTAGCCAGTTAAGTTGTTTTAAGGATAGGCAGTGGTGGGTGACCGTGGGTCCTATGTGGGGAGTTTGTTGCGAATTTTGCTATTTTATTGTAGCATGTTTTAAGTTTTGCTAAATCTGTCTTCTTTAAGTTGCTGCGAATCGGGGAAGAATATAGCAAGGTAGAAAGCAGATGAGTTCTGGCAGTTGCCTGTCTTGGATTTCTAGTTAGGAATGGGTTGATTCTGTAAAGTAAGCCAAGCTTCTTATGTGTCTTTTTGATTGTCTGAACTAGATATATATCAAATTTCATTTTATTATCTATGATGACACCTAGTAATTTTGTTTGAGTTACTGTAGCTATTTGGATGCTGTTGGAGGAACACATTTGGAACCAAGATGAGGAGTCCAGGAGTTTGCTGAGGGAAAAGACCATAATTTTTGTTTTACTTGGGTTAAGAGTTAGTTGAGAGTATGTTAACCAAGGTTCAACAGCAGTGAAAGCCTGTTGTGTAGTAACTTTGAGTTCTTGTAGTGTGGGAGCTGCACAGATTAGTGTGGAGTCATCAGCACACTGAATAATGGAGGCAGGATGTGTAGCAGTGTGAAGTTTATTTGTAAATATAGTGAAGAGCAGAGATCCAAGGATTGAACCCTGTGGTACTCCCATGGTAACTGGTAGGAGGGGTGACAGATCTTGGTGCCATATAACAACCTGCTGATGACTGGTTAGGTAACTGTGAAACCAGGCAACTGATGAGTTACTGAGTTTGTATGTGGATAGCTCTGTGAGGAGATTGTGATGGGACACTGTATCAAAGGCTTTTGACAGGTCTAAGAAGATGGAGGATACAGGTTTGCCTTAATTCCTGAATTGATTGATAGTGTTAATAAAGGTTAGAAGACCCATTGTGGTACTATGATTTGGGTGAAAGCCATGTTGGGTATTAAAAGATTGTTAGATAGAAGGTAGTTCATTAGCTGGGTATGAATACATTTTTCCAGGACTTTGGATAGAGAGGACAAGATCGCTATAGGTCTATAACTGAAGAACACAGTACAGTTCCCTCATTTATACAGTGGAATGATGTAAGCTATCTTCCAAAGTGCTGGAATGTAGTTTTCAGATATTGAGTGATTAATGAGAATGGATATAGGGAAGGAGGTTGCATCAGTAGCTAGTTTAAGGAATTCGGTAGGTAATTTATCAGCAGCAAGGGTCATTGTTTTAAGTTTACTGAGTAATTTCTTTATGGTGTTGATTTTGGATAGACTTGAAGGAGAAGAAGTTATTGCTCTCATTGGGTGGGGCTGGGATAGCTGGAGGGGTATAACAGTAGTTTTTCGACAGGGAGAGAATAGAGTTTGTAAAGAAAGTATTAAATTGTGAGGCAATGCTATAATTATTGTTAGAGACTGATGAGGTGGGTGTAGTTTGTTGGCCAGGCTGAAGGAGTTTTTTAATGCAAAACTATGTATAATAAAATCTGTATGTATTTCTCTCATCATATATATTTACATATGCATAGAGATACATATACACTCAAAATGTGGAACAACACTTACGTGAAACTGGGATGGTTGAATGCGTGTTTTCCTGTTTCTGTAATTCCGATCAGGAAATGTTCAAATCCTCATTAGTGAATTGTAGTGTGCATTCGCTAATATATGATCAATGTTCTGATAACAGATTGCATTACAGTGGGCATTGTGAAATTTACCCTTTTCCTCACTGTTATGCAGTCTTGGAGTTGGAATAGATAATATGCAAGGGGTGCAAGGGGGCTCCCCCTGCAAAACATTACCGGTAACATGGATTTTTGACATTGGAACTTTTGGTGTTTGAATGTCGATTCCATGGTTACCATTTTCAACATTTTGTTAATTCTGTATTACAAAACTGGAAAATGAATATGATCAAAATGTAGAAAATTGTTTTGATTTTCCACATTTTGATAGTGAACCTATCGAAAAGACTGGCATTTGAACGGCTTAAAAATCAAAAATGCCATAACTCGAAGTCCCTTTTGTGGGGAGAGCCCCCCAGCTAATTATATATACTAACTCCAAGATCACACTACAGTGAGGGAAGGGCAAATTTTTCCATCTTCACTGACCTCAATCTCACAAAAAGCACATAGATGAATGACATTTCTGATATTAAAGCCGTTCGATCTTCTGCCACTTCGATTTCATAATAGGAATCCATATATATATATATATATATATATATATATATATATATATATATATATATATATATATATATATATATATATATATATATATAGAGAGAGAGATTGACAGACAGATAGACATAGATATAATGGTTATAAATACATATTTATAGGTTCATAAGTTGTTCATAGGCTAACAACCACTCAGGCCCTTACATGCCTAGCAGTACACCCTAAAGCCATTTGGAGTATGTTAGTAAGGAGATAAATATGAGATTTTTAGCGGGGGTACAAGTTAAGATAATTTTCTTTTTGACAGCTTCTGTCCATAAGGGACATAGGGATTAGACTGGGGAAAATTTACGATTTCCCATCCAATTGTTAAGGTTTTATTTGAATAGTTTCAGGGATGAACTCTGTTTTACATGGATAGAGAGCCTAATCGACAGCACAGGAATCCTGTGGGATACATATCTGTCTCTTCAGTATGTTCCTTTTATGTCACAAGTGAAATTCAGAACTTTAGATTTAGTGTTTTTGGTTCTGTTTGTTTTGGGCATGTGCAACAGATCAATCATGGCTGGGTTTGAAGAAACCCTGTAAGCCAGGCATAGATCCCATCTCAGCAGCCTATAGGAGACAGCACCTTCAGGTGATCAGTGTAGAAGAGGGCATTCATGCCCTGAATTCTCCTGGTAAGAAACCTTTATGGCCATTCCAGTTGTTTTAAGTCTCTGGTTAGGTATATGCCAAAGGGGACATTGTACTCATTGATAGGGATGAGTAGAGTGGAAAATTCCTCGTACCTGGATGGCATACCCTTATCTATAACTTGGGCAAAACAGAATGATTTTCTTACTATCTCAACTAAGTGTTGGGCAAAGGCCAGATTGCTGACCACACATCTTCTCAAATCCCTTATTACTGGATTGACTCTCAGGAGTATTTTATCAATGGAGTAATTAATCTGGGTAGACAGTTTCCCAAAGGGCATTATAATGCATTTTTGCCATTGAGTTTTAGCCCATGGCTTTGGTACCAGTAATTTGTCTATGTTAAACCCTCTTGCAAGATGCTGGTGTCTTGGTGGACTCTATAATAGCTCCCAATTTATGGTCAACTGTGAAGTTGGTGAGGCAAAGGCTCACTGATCCTAACTTCTTGAGTTCTGTGACTGTCTATGAGCTAACCAATGATCCTGTAAGTTATATAGGGATTTATACTACTGGGTCCAAATGGAGAGATGATAAATCAGCACGCTAAGGAGAGTAGCATTGCTGGAATTGAATTCATCCTCAAGTGTTGGTGAGTACCTTCATTAGGGGACGCTGTTTTTCATAAAATTTCACCAAGATGGCACTGATATATAGACTGTACTTTATATAGCATATATCATGGCCAGAAGTAGGTTAAAAATAAAAAAGACAGCTGGGTACACAAGACACAGGATAAAAAAAGTGCCCAATCCTGGCAGGTGTACTGGTGCCAGGACTAGAAAAAATGGCAGTGTGGAATCCTCAAAAACACAAAACAAAACCATTTTGACAATGGGGCTAGGCCATGCTCAGGGGGAGGATGGCCCCGCTGTTGTAAAAGGAAGTAGTAGTCCAGAAAAAATCACAACAACTGAAAAGAGCCATAAAGATGATGAAGTGGACTAGTGAGGAAATTATATATTTTTACTATTATGCAAGAAGCCCAGAATTTCCAGACAGAAGATATACAAAAAGATTAAGAGAACAATTAGATGAAAGAAAAATACTTGCACAAGAAAAACTGTGAGAAGCTTCAAATAAAATTTGTGTTCATTAATACAACAGATATCTGAAATACATTATATAGATCAAGAAACCCTATGCTGTTTAGAAAAAGAAGCGATCGAGAAAGTGTGAAAATAGAACAAAATCTAGAGATTTTTGAAAAGTATAAAAAAGAAATATGGACATGGGAAAGAAAAAGAAATCTGATATGGTGCAATATTTATGCAAAGCAGAAAGCCAAATTAATCAAAACAAAAAGCATCTCTAAAGATATTCAAAGAGAAATACAGGCAAAGACACCAAGATATGGAAAAAATTTTACAATACAAATAATAAGATCACAAAGAGGGAAGATAGAACAGAAAATTAGTAAAGCAGAATTTAAAAAAATAACCTGAAGTTATGGAATACCTGCAAAATGAAGGATGTAATGAAGAAAAGTTAAAACAGGTTATATCACAGCATGATGAAATGAGTCCCCCAAGTAAGGAGAAAAAGGAGGAGCAGGAGACATCTGAAGAAGTATGGACATGGGAAAGAAAAAGAGATTTAATATTGTGCAATATTTATGCAAAGGAGAAAACAAAAGTAATCAATACAAAAAGAGCAGCACCAAAGACACTTGAAGAAAAATACAGCCAAGTCCATCCAGTTATGAAAAATATTACAATACAAAAATAAGAAAATAAAGAGGAAAAGTAGAACAAGGGATTAGTAATGGAGAAGTTAAAGAAACAGAAACTGAGGTTATGGAATACCTGCAAAGTGAAGGATTTAGTGTAGAAAATCTAACTCTGATAACATCACAGAAGAATAGAGCAATGAATTCTCAAATTAAGGAGAAACAGGTGGAGCATGAAACATCTGATCAGTTGCCATACGAAGATACCTTGGAGCCTACCACAGGAAACAGTACAAAAGCTAATTTGGAGTTGCACAGCAAAGGAAGAAACACAAAACTGTGGCAACTCTAATGCAGACAATGTTGTGGAGTGATAGACCAGTGGGTTTCCACATGAAAGACCAACGGATGACACAGGATGAAACTGAAGAGAATGTGGCATAGGAAGATGCTCTGGAACTTTCTGTAGACCGCCTGCAAGAAATGGAGAACAAAGAATGCACTCTCAGTTGAGAAGAAAATGATCTAAGACAAGAGCTGCTTCATTTACTAGAGATGGACAGACATATTAAGAGCAATGAAAGAAATAAACTACAGAAAGTCAATAAAACCCAAAATGTTAGAAGTTTGATAAAACAAATAAACAGTAATTTGGATTGTTCATAGAGGTTCATGCAATAAGTAAGTAGGATATGTTACTGTGCAACTAAATTAATAGCAGACAAAGTCTTACCACAAAAACACAGGGCTGTAAGAGAAAGGAAGGGGAGAAATCGAATACCATCATGGAAGTATCAAATAGTGAAAACTATAATGCAATTAAGACAAGAAGTGTCACTGTTAGAAAAGTATAGAAGAATGTACAGATCAACAAAAATACTCAGAAAGATAGATGAGATAAAAGCAATGTGCAGTATCAGAACAGATCAGTATCTATTGTGTTATATCACAAATAAATTAAAAATATCAGCACAGTCAGAAAAATATTTTGAAGATTTGCAAATAAATATAAAGGAAAAGTACAAAATAAGCAATTTATTGATGACCCACAAAAGCAAAAGGCATTGGAATGCCACAAAAAAGAAATAGATGCATTTTTCAGAAATATCTATGAAGATCCCGTGGAATATAAAAAGATGCTTAATGGATAGAGGAAGCAAAAGAAATAATAAGAAGTTTAAATGTACAGGATATGAGATAAAGTAATGGCCAGAGAGATTGAAACAAAGTTAAGAAAAGGTCCTAATTGGAAAACCCCAGGCCCAGTTGAAATATCTAACTTTTGGCTAAAAGTATTAACTTATTTTCATGAAGATTTAGCCATGAGTAAGAACTATTTATATGCATACCCTAAACAGACACTAACCTGGTTAATAACAGGGAAAACAATACTCTTGCTTAAGAGTGAACCTGCAAGCTATCCTAAAAACTTTGTACCAATAATTTGCCTTCTGAGATGTATAAACTATACACTGGAATTGATGTCAACAGGGTTTATAGTCATTTAGAAAAAAAAACTCAGTCATGGCAATAGAACAACAGGGTAACAAAAGAAAGCCATAATGGAACAAAGGATCATTTATTGTTAAATAACGTCATAATGGAGAAGTATAAAAAGGGGAAGAATCTAAGTATGGGATGGACAGACTACAAAAAAGAAAGTTAGTATTCCATAGTCATAAATAAAAGAGGACTTAAAACGTATAAAATAACCCTACACTGATTGATTACATTACTGCGAACGTGAAACAGTGGCAAACCACTTTGCAGCTTAGCCATGATAAAGGACAAATTATTATTCCACGGATAAAAATTCAAAGGGGGATATTCCAAGGTGACTCTTTGTCACCAATGCTCTTTTGTCTTGCCCTTAACCCATTAATCTGTCTACTTAACAGATTAGGTTATAGATACAATTTGGATCCCAAAAAACAACAAAGTGTAAAGACTTCTCATCTTCTTTTTGCGGATGATTTAAAATTGTACAATTCATCAGATCAGGAAATGAAAGCACAAGTGCAAGTGGTCAAAACTTTTTCAGATGATATAAGAATATTATTTGGTCTTGATAAATGTGCAAATGCAACCGTTAAAGCAGGAAAACTGCAGCACCAAGAAAACATTAGCCTGGGACAGGAATGAGGTATAAAATAACTTGAGCAAGAGGGGGTGTATAAATATCTGGGAATTGATGAAGGATCAACAATAAAACATGAACAAATGCAAGTAAAACTTAGTAAGGAATATTTTAGAAGACTAAGATTAATGAAAAGCATCTAGGAACAAAGTCCAAGCTATAAACCAATTTGCTCTTCCTGTCTTAACGTACAGTTTTGAGTGACTGACTTGCCCCAAAAAAATTTTGATTGATTAGACAAGAAAACAAGAAATATGATTCATGCTTATCAAATGATTTATAAAAATCAGTGTATACCAAGACTATACATTCCCCATTCCGAAGGAGGTATGTGCCTTCTCAAAATTAATTACATGCATAGATCTGCAATCATAGGACTGCACACATATCTGCTGACCTCACAAGACCCAAATGTAGTGAAAGTTTTAAAACATGAGGAGAATAACCTAAGACGACTTCTCTGCTAAGTTTAACAGAAGCACATTGGTGTCAAGCAGGAATGGAAATCAAACCAGAAGTAGATAAAAATGAGGCAGCAAATAAATGTGCCAAAAAACAAAATAAATAATATAAGCTGAAAGATCAGATGAGAAGGCAAGAAATGTGGAAATGCATAAATATAGTTGCAAGTACAGAAAACTTAGAAAAACTTCATGTCAATCAGGATTGAACACAGGAATGGTTAGGGAGAGATGAATTTAAACCAAAAGATGAAAGGTTAATATTGGCGGCCCAAGAGAGTGGGCTACATACACATTGGTTTGCAATGTCCATTGAGCACATGGGATAAACAGACAAATATAGGTTCTGTAAAACAGACCTGGAAATAGTTGCACATCTTGTTGCTAGTTGTGATATACTAATGGCAGAAAGACTGTATACTGAAAGACATAATAATGTGGCAAGACTGTTGCATTGGTGATTGCGCAAACATTATAATATTGAAGTAGCTGAAAAACATTGGAAACATGAGCCACCAAGCATTATACACAGTGATGAAGTTTATATCACATGGGATCACCCATTACCAACAGTTCAAAAATAGATGCGAGAAAACCAGATATAGTAGTCCATAAAAATAAGACAAAAGTAGCACTGATCATTGAAATTGTTACACCCAGTGCCTACAGTGTCTTATGTATAGAGAGACACAAAGTCATAAAATACCAGAATTTGCAGGCAGAAATGAGTGCAATGGGGAAGGAGGATACCCAGACATTTCGGGTTCCTATTACCAGATTGAAAGACTGTAATTGTGAATACGAAAAGAGCGGCATGGATTGCACGAAAGACAGAAATGCCGAACGACCAAAATAGCGAAAAATGAAATGTCGAAGTGTAATGGTTGGCCCATCTGTGGTATAGCTCCGTAAGGTAAGTGTGCGATAGATAGGATTTTAAGGTAAGGATGTGGGTTAAGGTAAGTGAATAGATAGGTAATGTATGTAAGATATAGTGTAGTGTTAGAAGTAGGGATTTATTTAACTGTATGTATGTATGTGTATTATTTATTTTTTCTGGGTGTATGTCTGTAGGGGAAGTATGCAGTAGTTACGGACCTTAGGGTTAGGGTGGGGTTAAGGATAGTGCTAAGATAGGTGTGTATGTGGGGTTTAGTGTACTGTTGGAAGTAGAGTTTTGTTAAATATATGTATGAGTATTATTTATTTTTTTGGGTGTATGTCTGTAGGGGACGTGTGAAGTAGTTAATGACCTTAGGGTTAGGGAGGGGTTAAGGATAGTGCATAGTTAGTTGTGTATGTGGGGTTTAGTGTAGGGTTAGAAGGAGGGTTTTGGTGTTTACTTTAGGTTAGAAGTAGGATTTAATTAGTGTATGTATGTGGTTTATTTTTTTTGTTTGGGTAGGTAATATGTAGCAGGTGGTGGGGTTGGCCGACTATGACAGTTTGTTATTTTATTTTTCGCTGTTTAGTGCATTTGGGATTTTTGCAGTTCATGTTATAGGTGTCGACATTTAGGTATTCGCGTAAAGGGTTTTTTGATTTGGTAATATAGACCCGACATTTCCTATAGTAGTAGGAGCAATGGTTCTTATAAAAAAGAATTTACAGTTGTACTTACATATGTAACCAATACATGTAACTCCATATGAATTGCAGAAAGAGTCATTACTGGACATGTCGTGGGTGCTGGAAAGAGCACTTCTGGCTAACATCAAAGATTGAAACAATACTAATTTCATGAACTTTAATCGTACTTTGACTTAGGAATAGGGTCCATTCCTGTCATGGTATTAAAAACCCCAGAGACTTGGAGAAGTTAAAAAAGGGTTTACACCTTGCTCAGAGAGCTTGTCAACAATGCCTGAGTTGGATAGTTTATTGAATGCCTTGGCCAGATGAAGATAAGCAGTATGTGCTGTTCCACTCTCATCCATTGCCTTGGTGACCCTCTCAAAGAAGTCTACCAGGTTAAGTAGGCACAGCCATCCCGTAACAAAGCCAAATTAGGAATGGTCCACTGTCTGTAGGTTGCCAAGGTCCTTTTTTATAATTTCCATGATAATTTGCTCCATGGCTTTGCATATTAAACTTGTTAGTCTGATGATTCTGTAGTTCCCTGGGCCAGTTGTTGGTCAGCCTTTGTGGAAGAGATTGTTGCAGTCCTCCATTCACTTGGAAAGTAGCCTGTTTTAAGGCTGTAGTTGAATAGTTCTTCAAGTGGTTCTGACAGGTCATGTTTTAGACTGTTCATGAGGCAACTAGGGATTTTTTCAGGACCCATAAAAGCAGTGTTCTTGGCTTTAGTGAGTGCTACTTTATTACAGCTTATTAATAGCCTAATTACACTGTAACTGTCATTCTAAGTCTCTTAGTTTTGATTTAAGCACTTGAGCTTCAGACTAGTCATCTTACATAAGGAAGGTTTGTGGTTTACAAGCTTGTGGCAGGAGAGGTAGCTTACACCCTTCTGAGTTGAGAATTGTTGGTTGAAGGCTTATTGTGTCATTCTTCTAAAAGTGTCTTTGTTCTAGTTTAAGTACTTGGGCTCGAAAATAGTTATTTTACACTTAGACGCTTCATGGCCTACCTTCTGAGCTGAGAATTGCTGGTGAAGATTTATTGTGCCTGTTATTCTAAGTGTTTTTGTTCTGATTTAAGTATTTGGGCTCCAAACCAGTTATTTTATATTACACTGATTTGTGGTCTATACTCTTGTGGCATTACTGTCTATACACATTTTTTAACTACTAGAGCATCTAGTTTGTGCATAGCTGACCATTGCTCATCAAGTTTCTCATCTTTTGATTTATTCAATATTTTAAATTTCCCTCACTCCTCCCTAGTAGATCTGTAGCCAAGGATACACATTTCCTGACTCTCTCTCTCTGTGGCCACTCTGGTTGAGATGGGGATTCTGAGCCATTGTAGCAATTACCTCATGTACACCGACAACCCACTTATTCTTAATAAAACATATAAAGAATGCAAGAAGTATAAATATACTTTAACTCTGGAAGCAAAACTGTTATATTATCAAAACGAATCCTATACAAGTTGTCAGTGACACTTGCACCACGCCTACTGCACAGGGTAATGACCCCACACATAAAACTACTTATGCTGAGGCACTTACAGGTAACCTTCCTAAAACACTAAGACTTCCTGCACAGTATAATCAAAGAAAGGGTCCTTATCCATCATGTAAACACTCTGTTAAAACATCACCCACTGCTACACATAATAACACCATAGCCAGTGCCACTACTGCTAATCGCTTAAGGCAAACCAGAGCACAGCCAAATTTTCTGGTCATTGGTGATTCTATAGTGAGGCATACCATTCTTCCACTCACCAGACTGAGAAATGAGAGAGTCATGGTTAGCTGCCTTCCAAGGCTAGGATCAGTCTAGTCACACAGGCACCCGGGTCATTGCACCATAGGTACCAGTATGACTTTGTCATACTCCATGTTGGTGTTAATGACCTAAGGCATACCTCCCTTGATTATATGGAGCAAGACATGAATGAGCTCGCTGATTATGTATCTCAGGCAGGTATAAGCCTAGCACTGAGCAACACACTACCTTCTCCAAAGATGATGCCATATTACCAACAGAAAATTGATTTTAACAATTGGCTTAGCTTCTGGTGTCAGTCCAAGGGGGTACAATATTTGATGGCCTGGAGGACATGGTTGACAGCCACATTGCTTTGCTGGGGATGGTCTGCTCTTATCTCCTCTAGGCTTTCAGATATTGGCAAAGACCTTCTCCACCCCCATAGTGCCTTTTTAGGCAATGAAAAACTGATAAACCTACTGACTTAACTGAAGTTACAAAGGAATATCTGAAGGTGGTACTGCTCAATGCTAGAAATCTTAACAAGAAACTCCACTCCCTGCAAGCCTTCCTCTCCCCAGAGAGAGTAGACATATGTTTAGTAACTGAGATATGGTTTAAATTTGTAGAGAGTACCCCAGCAATGCAAGCTTATAATGGCTTTTCACACCTTTAAATCAGCTACTGCACAGGAGGAAAATAAAGTTGGAGGAGTTTCAGTCTACATTAAAAGAAACCTCATATTCAGACTAGTTAAAATGTATGATCCATTGAACTCAAACATGTGCAATTCACCATAAACATGGTCTCATACCATACCATATCCTTGCAACCTGTAGGTCCTCCTCCATGTCCCAGGAAACCCATACTACCAATCTCAATTTACAAGAGTTCCTCACTATTTGACCCATTACAATATTCATTGGGGATCTCAACTACCCCTCTATAGACTGGGAATCCCACACCTCACCCAGGTTGAGTTCTCAGTTGAATTCACAGTTATACTGAGCCCCACGATTCCTAAACTTTGTTAATGGCAACATCCTGGAACACTTGGACCATTCTCCTACCATGGGTACTGTGAAGAAATTAGACACCTCTCATCTGTGCTAGCATGCCTGGCTGAAGTTTTGTACATAATTTAAAATTAATCAGTGATTGTATGTACAGTATGTTTAGAGTTGAACAGTGTTCTTTTACATTTCTACCTGTACATGCTTGTACAGGAGATTCCAAATGCAGACTGTCTCAGAGCCAACTGATCTACAGATATGTCACCAGAATGTGTTCAGATGCTCTGTGTTTACTGTCAGACACTGAAAGACATGAAAGAACTTTAAAGGAACAGCTGTTGTTGATTTTCAAAGACTGAAATAAAAATAAGAACTGGAACAGTTGAGACAGTTAGCCTAGCTTATAAAACAGCTTTCTGAAGACAGTTTAAACAGTTGTTGAGTTCAGTTGAGTTGAGTTTTCAGTTGAGTTCACAGTTGTACTGAGTAGCTGATATTCAAAGGACTCACAAAGAACTGCAAGCATGCCTTTGCTCTGTTGTAATATTTAATTTAAATCACGGACAGTGTTCTTCAGTTAGATTGAAAATTATAGCTAATTAGTCAGAGTTTTCTAAATGTTGGATTTCTATCCTTAAGTATTAATTTCATTTTCCTGGTGATTGAATTATGTTTGTTTATTTAAATTACTGGTTTACATTTTTTAATCATTTTGTTCATTATTAAATATTTTTATCATTTTCCATTGTGGCTGGTCAGTCTGCGTATTCTTTAATGATTTGAGAGTGCTTATATCTGCTTTGATAATTCCTGGGCCACTCCGAAAACCTGGATGCTTTAGGTCATGTACTACCATTTGTTTCAATATCTAATTTTAATAATTGGACACCCCTTTGAAAGGGCATGTAGATGCTCTGATTGGTGGCAGCATTTTACCATATCATTTGGGGAAAGGAACACAGCTGGAAATCTGTGTCAGGCTTTCCCAGAAATATTTGAATGTGTGAGATTCAATTTATTTAAATGTGAGTGTTTCAGAGATCTTAAACTGGGACACATTGCTCTGGAGTGTGTAATAGGTTCATAGGTTCATAAGTTCATACTAGGCTATCTGCCCTAGGGCATTTATAAGCCTAGCCAGAATGTGTTTGGCTTTCGCCACCCATTTTAAATTTATTTTGCTATGCCCTTTTTCGAGGTTAGTATACTGTGCCTCTGTCTAACAGTGACACAGAAGTGATACCCGGGGTAAACCTACGATCTCCCATCCACTCATCAAGATTCCTCTTGAATAGAGTCAATGAGGGACTCTGCCTAACCTGGACTGGGATTTTATTCCAGAGTGAAGGGAGCCTCTGGGTTATGAATCTGTCCCTCCAGCATGTCCTATTTATTTCGGTGCTGAGGTTCAAGTCTCTCGAGCGCATAGCTCGATGGGATTTGGATTTTCTAAGGTGCAGCATGTCCATTAATTCCGGGTTGGACATGGCTTTATACATCAGGCACAGATCGCCTCTGAACAGGCGGTATGCCACTGAGTAGAGCTGGAGTTTCTTTAACCGGGCAGCATATGGCATCTGTTTGAGCCCTATGATCCTCTTGGTGAGGTACTTTTGGGGTCTTTCCAGTTGCTGCAGGTGTCTGGTAAGGTACATCCCAAAAGGGGTATTGTACTCAATTATGGGCCTGATGAGGGATGAGTAAAGAGGCACGATGACCTCCCCTGATCTAGATGTGAATCCCTTCATGATTAGGTGGGCTATATAAAATGTTTTTCTAACCACTTTGGCCATGTGGTTGTCAAATGAGAGATTGCTATCAACTTGGGTCCCCAGGTCCCTAATTACTTCTTCTGTACTTAATGGATTACCACCTATGTGGTAATTTGTGGGCACTTTGTTTTTGCCAAAGGGATGACTATACACTTTTTGGCATTTAGCTTGAGGCCATGGCTCTGGCACCAGTTGTCTGTTTCTATGAGGCCCTTTTGGAGGATGCTTGTGTTGGCTGGAGAGTCGATTATGGCGCCCAGTTTGCAGTCATCTGCAAACTTGGTCAACCACAGTCCTTCCGTGTTGGCCTGTACCTCTGAGAAATATATACCGAACAAGAGAGGTCCTAGGACTGAGCCTTGTGGGACACCACTTGTAACTGGTTTGGAGTCTGACATGGCTCCAGCAATTCTAACCATGTGGGTTCTGTCCTTGAGCCAGTTTGCAATCCATCTAGTGACATAGGGGTTTATATTTAAGCTGGTGAGCTTATCTATAATGCCCGAGTGGGGTATTGTATCGAAGGCTTTTGCGAGATCCAGGTAGGCTGTGTGGATCACCTTCCCCTCGTCAATGGCCTTGGTGACTGTTTCAAAGAAATCAACCAGGTTTAAGAGGTAGGATCTGCCCTTAACAAAGCCGAACTGGGTAGGATCCAGTGTCTGTAGGTCCCCAATATCTTTATTTATGAGGTCCATGATGATCCTTTCCATAGCTTTACAGACCAAGCTAGTCAGGCTTATGGGGTGATAGTTTCCAGGATCCATTGAGGCACCACCTTTATGGAGAGGGACCACTGTCGCTGTACGCCACTCTTTGGGCACATATCCTGTAGTAAGGCTGAGATTGAACAGTAGTTTTATGTTTGGGTTTAGCTCTTCTTGGAGTTCATGCATTACGCAGCCCGGGACACCGTCTGGTCCCATTGATGCTGTGTTTTTTGCTTTGGAGAAGGCGGCTCTTACCTGAGCATCTGAGATGTCAGGGGGGCAGCACTCTGCTGGGATAGATATTTGCCCTTTTGGTGGGGGGGGGGAGAAGTTTGTGCTGAACCTGTCAGCTAGGATGTTGGCAATGTCTGTGGGTTCAGTGTATTTTTTGTCATTTTGGACTAATTCTGAGCATATCTGGGAATTACCACCCAGGTTCCTAACATAACTAAATAAAGCCTTGTGATTATCCTTAGTGTCCTGTGCAATTTTTCTCTCAAAGCTGGCCTTAGACAATTTTATGAGTGCCTGTAGTTTTTTGCTAATACTGATCAGTGATGCCTTCCCTTTTTGGGATTTTGCTCTATCGTTTAGTAGCTTCCTCCTTCTATTGTATAGTTTGTTTTTGGCTGGGGTCCACCAGACAGGACGTCTGCCTTTGGAGGATTGGGTCTTGGTTTTATTTGGGATTGCATGATCCATGCATTCCTGAAGGTGTTCATAGAATGCGTTTATAAAGGATTCTGCGGTCTGGGACGTATTTTCCACAGGCCCAGGGGCTGTGAAGGATTCCACCTCGGTTTTGAGGAGTGTGAAATTTGCTTTAGAGAAGTTTTTCACTGTGGTTTTCTGGGCAGGGGGTGGGGTCGGGATGTGAATATCCAGTGAGATTAGTTTATGGTCTGATCTTACCAGTGAGGGATACACTTCTGGTCTGGAGCATAGAGTCCCCATGTTGGTGATGATCAGGTCCAGTATGTTTTCCCCTCTTGTGGGAGTGGTAACAAGTTGTTCCATAGCATTTGAGTTTATAACCCTATAAGGAGTTACATTAGGGTTGGATAGAAGTATACAGTCCAGTCCTGGGTTATAGAGCATATTCCTGTTGTGCTGTAAGAGGTAATTGTGAAATACTACTCCTGTTTAAGTGACAGTCTCACATTGGAGTCAGTAGTGAGGATTGAAGTTCCTTAGTTACTGACCCAGGATACTAGGGGACGTCAAATATTGGTGGCAGTTCGGTGGGATATTGACCAAATGAGCAGGTACAATCATCCTTGACCTTGCACTCATAAACATGGGGGACCGATGTTCCTCATTCAATGTAATGTCTTTGCTCGTCATATCTGACCATAAAGCAGTATTACTTGAAATAAAGATTAAATCTGTGGATCCAGCAAAAATCAAAAACCTTTAGGAACAATTCCAAGGTTAATCTCTCTCTACCTAGGGATACCTTGGATAAATTCCAAGTACTGCAAAACCCAGTAAACACCATAGCATATGCTGAGCTATTTACAAAATATCTGTACAGCCATAGTGATAGCTGTATAGAGAGAGTTGTGCCCACTCATATTAATAATTAGATAAACTCAAAGCCCTGGTGGAATTATGAAATCAACCAGTTAAACAACAACAAAAAATTTGGGTCAAGCATAGGAGGAACAAAGCCATACATATTAAAAGTCACCTGACTAATCTGAACAGGCATCTAAGATTGTTAATTAATACTTAAAAGGCTAAATTTGAAGACAAAATATCTTCTCTGGCAAAGGACAACCACAAAGCATTCTACAGCTAAGTACATAACCTCAGGGGAAATAGACAACAATGCAAACAATTTATTGTAAATGGCATCATCCACACTTAACCTTTTAGTTGAGAGGTTCAGCTCAAATGTCTCTCTCCACCACTCCACCTGACAGTCCAAAGAAAATACCACATACCACATTCCACCCCAACCATTGCTAGGGACCAGATCATCAATTCACTTGCCAAGGCCAAAAGCACTGCATCAATGGGCCCTGATAACATCCTGTGATGGTTAATAAATAGCATGGAATATGACCTCCCTGGTCTACCTGAGTCATTTTTCAACTGGAGCCTTCAGTCAGGTTTTCTGCCCAAGGAATGTAAGATGGCTACAGTCATTGCCCTGCACAAAATCGGTCCAACCACTGATCTGGGTAATGACAGGCCCATAAGTCTTACAGAATCATATGTAAGGCCATGGAAAGAATCATAATGGACATGATAAATGAGTACGTAGGTAATCTGCAAACACTGGACCCATCTCAATTTGTTTTTGTTAAAGGAGGGTCATGCCTATTAAATCTTGTAGACTTTTTATGATAGGGTCACCAGAGCATTGCATTAAGGTAAGACTGTGCACACAGCTTACCATGACCTGGCCAAGGCTTTTGATACAATACCATAGTCAGGCATTATAGAAAAGCTCACTAATTTAGGTATAAACCCTTTTATCACCTGATGAATAGCTAACTGTCTCACTAATAGGATCCAGGAGGTCAAAACAGGTGAGGCCACCTCCAGCAAGAGGCCAGACACTAGTAGAGTCCTCAGGGCTTGGTACTTGTCTGCTCCTTTTTGGCATCTATTTCCATGAAATGAAAGCAAATGATGAAGGTTTATGGCTGGCTAAGTCTGCAGATGATTGAAAGCTGGGGGTTATCATCAACTCCCCTGCAGGCACTAGCATTCTTCAAGAAGATCTATCTCTGACTAACAAATGGTGCCAAAGCCACGGTCTTAAACTCAATGCTAAGAAATTCATAATTGTACCTTTTGAGAAGTTATCCATCCCAGCTAATTACAATGTTGAAAATACACCAAAAGAGTTAACCCAGTGGTCAAGTATCTGGGTATGCATGTAGACAGTAGCTTTACCTTCAACCACCATGTGGCCTCAGTGGTGAGGAAATAGTTTTATACTGTGCAACTTATAAGTAAGGGTATTGCATATAGGTCCAAAGAGGTCATTATCCTACTGTACTCTACTCTTATCCAACCAACCATAGAGTACAATGCTCCTTTTGGTATGTAGCTGACCAGGCATATGCAGCAACTATAGCAACCTCAGAGGCTCCTTACAAAAATAATACAAGGCATAGCAAACCTGCCTTATGCAGAGTTCCTTAAAGCCCTTTCCCTCTACTCAGTCCCCTGTAGATTGCTGAGGAATGATCTATGCCTGGCTTTCAAGGCATCTGTAAACTCCACACTTATGAATTTCCTACATATTTGTAAGTCAAACAGTAACAGAAATAACAAGGTCTAAGAACCTGAAATTTGTGTGTGACTCAAACAGAACATGATGGAGAGACAGATATGTGTCCCAAGGAAGACACTCCTATGGAACAGGCTTCCCATCCATGTGAAGCTGAGTTTATCTATTACCCAGTTAAAGCACAACTTAGACCAGTGGTTGGGAATAGGAAATTTACACCGGGCCTAGAACCCGTGTCCCTTATGAACAGAGATAGCGTGTAAATGCCTGGCTCTCAATGTCCTATTTTGATACAAGACATCATTATTCTTTCGGGAAAATTTGGCTAGGCTTAGAAAGGACCCCCCCCCCGGTCATTAGCCTAGTTACAATCTATGAATTTATGAATAATAGTTAGAGGAAGTATGTTGGAGGAGATTTCACCAGGAGAAGCTGACAGGGAGTGAGGGGTGAAGTCTGAGCTGAATTTATCAGCCAGTAGATTTGCTATGTCACATTGATCGACAAAGATGGTACCATTCACCACCAGTTCAGCACACTGCTGAATGTTAGCTTTAGGGTTGGGGCATAGCTGAAGAAGGTTTTGTGCTTGTCCTTAGCCTGCCAGGCTACCCTGACCTCTTAGTTGCCCTTGTTAAACTTAATTAGCCTTCTTAGTTTCCTGTTTAGTTGTATAACAGATCATTTGTCTTTAAGGTAGATGCTCTTCCTGATTTTGTCCATGAGTTTTTCTTTTATTATATACCCTGTTTAAGTGAGAATTCTACCAGTGGGGTTAGTTTTTAGTGTTTGTTTTGGGTTTGCTTCTGGTAGGTATGGAAGCCTCTATGAAGACATTCACTTGCTTGTAAAGGGACTGTGAATAATTCTCCATAGGTAGTTGTGGTCTTAGGGTTAGGAGGAACCTTGAATTTTGACAAACTGTCACTTAACAGGATGTAGTTTGCTGTACAATAGTTCCTAACTGTTACTGGTTTAGCTGTTTTTCTAGGTTGACTTTTACTTCAAAGGAAGCTTATTTGTGATCTAACCTCACTGCTAAGGACATGACAGAGGAAGAGGGTTGCAACACTCTCCCATGTTGGTGAGTACCATATCCAGTATGACTAATCCCTGGTTGGAGCATACACTATCTGTTCCAGGATGTTTGTGTTAAAGAAGTCTAGGAAGCATTGTGCCTTCCAGTTTGAGCAGTGTAAATTTCTCAATCTATAGAGGGTAGTTAAAGTCACCCATGAATAGGATGTTTGGTTAGATGATAAGCACCACTACTAGGTTTAGGTAAGAATCACGAGAATCTAGGGGCATAGATGGTGACCTGTAGCTAGCCATGATATGGTTAGAGACCTTGTCTAAGGCAACTTGCATGTGGATGAGTTCCAGGGTATTATTCTGTTTAACCATCCTGGAGGTAGGCTTGCTGTTAATGTAGATCGTGACACCTCCACCTTTAGCAAACAGTCTGCCCTGTTGATGGTTGAAATGTGTGAAAGACACTGTAGCCCTGCACTGCTAGAGTACTTTCTATGACTTTAATAAGTCTTGGTCATGGCACAAATTTCTACATTCTCCAGAGTGAGGAGGCCTTGAAGGTTGTGGTGTTTGTTTTTTTTTTTTTGTTTATACTCCTAGTATTGAGCAACAGTTTCAGTTTAGAGACGTGTGTGTGTGTGTGTGTGTGTGTGTGTGTGTGTGTGTGTGTGTGTGTGTGTGTGTGTGTGTGTGTGTGTGTGCATATATATATATATATATATATATATATATATATATATATATATGACAAAAATCAAAATATCTAAAACTCAAAATATCAAAAATGGAATTTGCCCTTTCTCCAGTGTTGTGTTATCTTGGATTTGCTAAATATAATTAGCAGGGGGTGCAGGGGGGCTTGCCCCCTGTATTAAAAATATTCTCCATATTTAGAGTTTTAGATACTTTGATTTTCAGTCTTCTGAACTTTCAATCTTCTGACATAGACTCTTGTATATATATATATATATATATATATATATATATATATATATAGATATAGATATATATATCTGTATATATATATATATATATATATATATATATATATATATATGCATATATCTATATAGATAGATAAATATATATATATATATATATGTGTGTGTGTGTGTGTGTGTGTGTGTATATATTTATATATATATATATATATATATATATATATATATATATATATATATATATATACATACAGCAAAGTTTGTATGCCTAGAATTAATTCACATTTTTTTTACATGGTTTAAAAACATCTCTTCCTAAATTAGTAATATCAGTTATTCTACTGGTAATTAATTTTCATACCAGTAGATGGCTAATTATAATAAGGCAATACACATATATCAGATGGTAAGATGAAGAGTTTTTTTGACTTTACTCTATCATTATATTTAACACCAAGTCTCTGTTGTTAATACCAAATTAAACTTAAAAACTCAGTAATAAATAACAATGTCAGATCAGTAATTTATTTTTTCAAATGGAGAGTTCTTATATTTCATTTTAAATTAAAAAATAAATAAAAATATAAAATAATAATATAAAACAAATTCATAAGGCTTATAAAAAATTAATCCTGAACTGTGTAGAAACAAACAATCACAATTTAGTCCTATGTTCCTCAGCGTACTCACCTGTTAGTGAATAAATACTCTCTCAGTACATTAATCTTCTGATCAAAAGACTAAGTAATCTATAATCTCGGTCTTGTCTTTTTCTTACACTTAATGAATGACATTATCATATATTATATAGTATAGTGTTTAGCCTTCAATTATATTCTTTCCCAGTGGTCGTGATTAAACTGTGTGTATCAGTGTTGATAAAACAACATTGTTTACTGTTATTACAGGTTGTATTTACTGTGTGGTGTGTGTATGGGTGTTATAATTATGATGATGTTCTTTTCTTTATATTTTGTTATCTTCTATAAATCTAAATGTATATATTCCAGTGCAAGCCTATTCCTTTCTCTAACCTAAAACAATGTTTATGTTTACTTATCACTTCATTTATGGTCTTAACTATGTCCTCCTCTCTATATAGTCTATCCGCAAACTTCTGTTTCATCCCTGCTATTTCTTCTTCTTGATAGTAGGAGGGATTAGTTAGCGGAGATGATCTTTGTCCTTAATGATGTTTCAAAGATGTCTATGAATAGATGTATTTACAATTCCATTGGCAAGTTTTATAATATTAACATCTAAATAAGAGATGTAACTTGGAATAATCAATTCATAGTTAATAAAGTACAACTAGTGATTATATTTATTTCTCAAAATCAATAAAGTCTTCACTCTCCTTTCAACCAAGAAACAAAGATCATCTCATCTACTTAATCTTAAAGAAAAAAGTGACATTTCCTTTGTAGTAAGGACTGAACAAACTTCTCCCATATATATATATATATATATATATATATATATATATATATATATATATATATATATATATATATATATATATATATATATATATATATATATATATATATATATATAGTTCCACTTTGAATCATCGAAATTCTGATCATCGAGACCAGAACATGAAGTTTCAAACCATCGAAGATTCAAAGGGAAAGTAAAAAAAAGAAAGAAACCTCTAAAAACTATTTTATGCAGTGGGGCTTCACCCCCGTGTACCCCTCATGTGTTGGGCTGCGCCCCCCACCCACCCCACACACTTTTAATATACCAACTCCAAGATCGCACTACAGTGGGGTAAAGGGAAGATTTCCCATACCCTGTCTGCAGTGCCATCACAGAGATGGCACATTCGCAGACACAGTGTGCAAGGCACCTTGCTGCCCTGCAGAAACACTAGCTTTTTCCCTTTTTTACTTACCCTTTTTCTTCCCCTTGACAACATCGATGTTCTAAACACTCGATGATATGGTCTCGACCATATGAATTTCAATGGTTTAGAATTTCAATGTTTTCAAGTGGAACCATATAGATATATATATATATATATATATATATATATATATATATATATATATATATATATATATATATATATATATATACAGACAGAGAGAGAGAGAGAGAGAGAGAGAGAGAGAGAGATTTTTTATTTTTATTTATTTCACATTTGTTAACCAGGTTAGTCCAACTGAGTTTGCAAACAAACCCATTTTCAGTGGAGACCCGAGGGGAAAAGCCCCAGCAAACATAAGCAAAGATAAACATGCAGGGCAAAAACTATTAAAACAGCACTGCAAATATGAAAATAATTATAAGGAGAAAAACTAAAGAAAAAAAATTATGAACATTAAGGGTTGCACTGATAGTAGTGGACTAAACTTGACTACATACGAGAGTAAAAACAAAAAGATAGTCTTTGTTCAAAAGGACAATGTATAGACATTGATAGAAAGTGGGGGGATAGTGTGGAGAATGGGAGGGGGCTATAGTAGGGCTATAGTAGTAGAGCTGATGGTTTAGGAGGTTAGTTTAAGCAGAAGTTACTAACAAAGAAAGAAAGTTAGAAGATGCAACACGTGTGGTCAATGGAATGGCATATTCAAGTTTAGTAGGTGGGATTTAAACTCCTTTTTAAAACAGGGAAAGGAAAGGATGGATCTAATATGGAGAGGGAGTTTGTTCCGATTTAATGAGACAAAGTGTTTGCAAAGTAGCTTTTCAATATTCATTTTGGGTTTATAAACTGAGAGAAGATGCTGATCAGCACTCTGGAGAGGCTGGGGTGGAGAGTAAGGAGTAACATGGGAAGCGAGAGCAGGACAGGCAGGGGGGTTGTTGAGTATGGAAAAGGTAGTATGGAGTTGCGATTGTAGGAGAAGGTGTGGAAATTCTAGCCACTGAAATCTGTTTAGTGAGAGGCAGTGATGTGAAGAGAGTGGTTGGTTTAGAATAAATCTGGCAATTTTGTAGTACTTTTGTTCCAGTTTCTGCACTGAGGTAGTTTGGATATTGGTAAGGAAGGGGGAAGCATACAGAAGACTGGGTAAGATAAATTCCTGCACAAGAGTGCATTTAGTGGCAGTAGTGAGGAATTTTTTGTTCCTATAAAGTAGTCCACGTTTTTTGTGGGTTTTTTGATGGCCTGTTGTATGTGCAAGTCAAATTGTAATTGGTCATCAATTATTACCGCAAGGAGTTTGGTTTTTGAGACAGTGGTGCCACCTAGGGAGGAAAGAGAAAAGTTGGATTTAAGGTGAGAGAGTATCTGAGGTAGGAAGAGAAGGAGTTGAGTTTTCTTAGGGTTAAGGATTAGTTGATTGTTTCTGATCCGTTTTTCAACAGAGATAAAGGAAGTCTGTATTAGTGAGTGCAGTTCAGAGATAGTATTGGAGATAGTTAAAAGAGTAGAGTCATCTACCTATTGGATTACAGATGAGAGACTGCAGGATGAATGTAGGTTGTTGGTAAAAATGTTGAAAAGTTGAAAAGGAGCGGTCCAGATATGGAGCCTTGGGGTACTCCTGTTTGAACAGCAAGGAAGGGTGAAAAAGCCTGCTGCCATCTAACAGCTTGTTTACTGCCAGTAAGGTAGGAGTGGAACCAGCCAAGAGTAGAAGGACAGAGGTTTAGGTCTGAGAGTTTGTTAAGAAGGATGGGATGAGACACAGTGTCGAAGGCTTTAGAGAGATCAAGGAATAGACAGGAGATGAGGAGGTTGTTGTCCCTAGTGTCTGCAACCTTTTGAGTTAAGGATAGTAAAGCAGTCGAGGTACTCTGTTTAGGATGGAAACCATGTTGTGAGGGGATGAGGAGATTTTCGTGAATGAGATAGGACAGTAATTGAGTATGTATACATTTTTCAAGGATCTTAGAGAGTGGTGAGAGAACAGCAATTGGTCTATAGTTAGAGGGTTCAACAGAGTTGCCACCTTTGTGCAAAGGAGTGGTACAGAAGGATTTCCATATTTCCAGTACAGTAGATTCCTGAATGGAGAGGTTGATTAAGATAGATACAGGATATGCAATAGAGTCAGCAGCAATTTTCAGAAACTGAGGGGGTAGTTTATCAGTGGAGGGAGAGCATGGTTGTAGTTCAAGAAGCAGGGATTTGATATATTTAGTAGAAACAGTTCACAAGGTAAAAGGCTGAGAGACAGAGGAGCATAGAGGTTTAGGGGAAGGTGAGGGTGACACAGAAGAGTTGTGATGAGCAGAGTTACCAGAGGGTAGGAGTTTAGAGATGCTGTCTATGAAGTGTTTGTTGAGTAACTCTGCAGTTTCAGATGGAGAGTGATAGGGGAAAGGGTTAGGGATGGTAGGAGAGAACCAGTGTGGTGCAGGGAGTTGATAGTGATCCAGAATTTTGGGTGGGTCATTTGGGTGAGAGCTTTGAAATTTAGTGAAATATTGTCATTTATCCAAAATAATACATTTTGTTACATAATTTCTGAGTTGCTTATAACCTTGGAGAAAGGTGGGAGTTTTAGTGGTTTGCCATTTTTTTCCATAGAGCATCTCCTTCATGCATAAAGCATGAGTAGCTTTGGAGAGCCAGGGTGCAAAATTAGATTTGATTCTGATTTTGCGAGTTGGGGCAAGAGAGTTTAGGACATCAAGGAAAATGTGGTTGAATTTAGTAACAGCATCATTGAGTGGGAGAGTTTTTAGGAAAGACCAGTTGATGGCAGAGAGTCTATAGTTAAAAGTTTCAGGGGAAAAGTTAGTCAGTTTCCTACAATCTCTGTAGAGATGGGGCTTAGAGCGATGAAGAGAGTGCCTTAAGATAGAGATGGTCACTAATAGAGTCAGGGAAGGTAGAAGGGTTACAGTAGTTGTTAGGAGAGTTGGTCAAGATCCAGTCAATTGTGGAACTGGTAGCATTTTTACTGTAGTGGGTAGGAGTAGTGATCAGTTGTGAGACTCAATACAGGTTTATGATATGTTGGGGTGAGTGACCAATAAAGGAATTCCAATCTATATTAACATCTCCAAGAATGATGGTTTCATAGGGGATGGAAGTGTTTATCCAATACAGTATATGTTCAAGGATAGGAATGTTTTTACCTGGGGGGATATAGGTAAAGGCAATTTCTGCCACCTCAATACAAAAATTCAGAGGAATTGATATGCGGTTTTAGCCAGGTTTCCAATATGGCCAGGATGTGGGGTTTGTGTTGGACCAACCATGCGTGAAGTTCAGAAGTTTTGTTATTTAGGCTTTGGATGTTCATTGCAGAGATCGAGAGATGTTTGTGGCTGGAGATATTTGAGGATGTTTTTGGGGGAACAGCAGATGAAGGTGGAGGGGTAGTGGAGAGAGGGGAGGGACCAGGATTAGGATGGATGTCACCAGAAACCAGAAGAGCAAAGACAAGATGGAAAAGGTAAGGGTGGTCAGGAAGGGGACTGGGGTACTTGAGTTTAGGCTTAGGAGTAAGAGAGGGATAGGCCATGAGTTTAAATTTAGGACATTGAAAGGGGGAGAGACAGAAAAGAGAGGGAGCAATAGTCAGTGGAGCTTGGTTATATGTTGGAAGAGTTCTGGGAAAGGGAAATGTTTGGGAATATAGGAAAATATGGAGCTCAGTGTGTTAGGAAGTGCTTAGGGCTAGTGAGATTAGAAGTGGGAGAAATAGCACTAAGGATAGCATTGTGTGATGGAAAAAGGAGGGGAAGAGTTATAGGGAAAAATATAAAGAAATACATTAGGGAAGGGTGGTGGCTAAAAATAAGCAATGTGAGGGAAGGAACAGTACTGAGGGATGGAAATAGTGAGTATATGAGGAGATAGTAGGTGTGCTAGGGAGTGAAAAAGTTAAGCGTGAGAGAGGCAAGCCACAGAGCAGGCAGCCCAAGGTGGACAGGGAAAAGATGAAGATTGGAGACAAGGTGGAAGGTGTGAAAGGGAGAGAGCACAAGTTATGATGGTGGGAGGGGGCTGTGGGAGTGACCAGACAATGAGGTGAAAGTATAAATTAGAGGATGCTTGGGGTGGGTGAGATTCTTATATATACATGTATGCGCCCACACACACACAGACACAAACACACAAACATATATATATATATATATATATATACATATATATATACATATATATATATATATATATATATATATATATATATATATATATATACTGTATACAGAAGGAGAGAGACAGGCCTATATGTATATTTTGTATCTCTGGACATATATATATATATATATATATAAGGATTACAGACACATTGGGATGAGTGTGAATATGTGCATTTATGACATGCAAAAATCAGTGGTCTCTGCTACCCTCTGTTGGACAGATGTTGACCTCATTCAACTTCATTAAATCATTATTATCCTAGAAATTGCAGACATGGATGAAGAAAATTTACATCACTGGCATAATTGGATAAGACAGTACAGCACATACATTACCTTACATAAAACGTGAGTATAAAAATATGCCTAAATGTCTAACAAACAACAAATTGGGCATTACAGTTATTAAATGTATTACGTGGGATTTGAACTCACAAACACAAATGAAGTGGGACTGCAGTTACATATTACCTAGAGTGCTAACCCTTGATTAATTCCATGATAAGTCTTTCCATGACATTACATATTAGGCTGGTCAGATTTAAGGGTCTGTAATTGCTTGGGTCTGTGGAAGGTCCTCCCTTATGCAGAGGAATGACTGTAGCTGTTCGCCATTCATTTGGTACAAAATCTGTATGGATGCTGAGATTGAACAGTGTTGTTAGGGATGTCATTAAGTCATGCTTCTTGCTATTCAACATGCATCCAGGGATGTTGACATGACCAATCACAGTATTATTAGCTTTTGATAGTACTTTTAGGACCTGGTCTTGTGTGCTAGCTGGAGGTGAGCTTGTTTAAGATAAATCTTGATGGACAGACTGAGGGGAAGAATGGGAAAAGTTAGAGCTAAATTTATTGGCCAGTAGGTTTGCTATATCTTCAGCCTCAGTGTAGGTAACATTATTCACAATAAGCTCAGTGCATTGATGCATTGTGCTTTTGAGATTAGAAACATTACTAAAAAATGTCCAGTGCTTGTCTCTGGCTTCGATAGCTATTTTATCCTGCAACTTGGCTTTGGTGAATTTTATTAATCTCCTGAGTTGTTTGTTTATTTCAGTGTCAAGGGCTCTAACATTCTGGGAATTACCTTTCTTACTTTTGTTTGTTTCCAGGGTTTACCCTGCATTTGTTGCTGTGGAGTACAGTTGCGTCTATGCAGCTGTTTACATGCTGGTATAGTGTGGTGGTGCCCATTTCTACATATTCAGTGGAGTTATCTGGCTTTGGTGGGAATTCTATGTTGCCAATGTATCCCTTAGGAATAGATAGTTTGTCTTAAAGAATTTTGTAAAGGTATCTTGGCTGGATGGGATCACTGGTTTCAGTTTTATTTCAAAGGAGACTGTTTTATGGTCAGACCTAATAAGTAATGAAGATACACAAGGTATTGTGCAAAATGCTCCAGTATTAGTAAGGACAAGATCCAAGATGTTATTCCCCCTAGTGGGTAGTCTGACTAATTGTCCCAGGGCATTTGTATTGACAAAGTCCATTATTCTCTGTGCTTCTGCACCAGTGGTGGTGTAGGTTTCCCAGTTTGTAGTTAGTTTACATCACCTAGGAAGATGGCATTGAGTTTAATACTGATGATTCTAGTCCCTGTAGATAGATATTGTGGCTTTCTTTTGCTATAGAGGGCATTATATAGCAATATATGGTATGGGACCTTTCTGATGGTTATTTGGACATGATGCTCTAGTGCATTATGCTGCTTTACCAGCCTCAATGAGAGCTTCTTCTGGATGTAGATTGATACACCTCCACTTTTTCCCCCCTCCTATATACATTAGCTGGTCTAAAAGTGTGGAAAGTTGTTATAGTCCTACACAGTCTGATTGCCCTCTGCTAATTTAAGGCACATCTCACTCAGTGCACAGATGTCAACGTCTTCCGGGGAGAAAAGGGCTTGTACGGAGTGGATTTTCTTGTACAGGCTCCTAGCATTGATCAGTAACACCTTCATATTTTTCTTTGCTTGTTTCATTTTTGTTGGTAGGTTTATCTGGTTACCATTGCATAAGAAAGGCACTATATGAGGGACAATGTCTTTGCCAATAATCAAAACCCTAGAGGGGACAGATGCAGGCCATCTCTGGAGACGCAGCATGGTCTGTCAATCATATCCTCCCAGGCTGACAAATATTGGAACCCAAAAACTAAGCCAATTATTGAAGTCAATTATTTTTTGCTCATATTGCAGCATCATCCTTGGAGAAGATAGAATGCTGGTCAATGCTAGGCTCATAGCTACTTTGGACACATAGTCTGAGAACTCCATCATGTCTCTCTTCATTTGATCCAGGGAGGTACACCTCAAGTCACTGTCACCAGCATGAGCTATGACAGAGTCATATGGGTGCTTGTTCAAAGATATGAGTGCATGTGTAATCTGATAGAGCCTGGCACCTGACAAGCAACTAGCCATCACTCTTTCCTTGCTCAGCCTGGTAAGAGGCACATCTGTATGTCTTACAGTGGAGTCAGCTATAACAAGAACGTTTAGTTTGATCAATACCTGCCTTACAGGCTCAGCATCTGTGACTTTGGGACTACCTGTGCTATGTGAGGAAGTAGGCCTAATATGCTGAGTATACTCTGTGCCTGTGTTGTGTTTTGGATGGCTTTGAGGTTTAGGCAAGTTAATCTTTAGAACCTTAGCATATGATAGATTATGTGTATTGTAATGACCTTGGAGAGGTGTGATGTGTTATGTACTACTGATGATTTTGGTGTCTGATTTTACAATGTGAGATATTTTTGCTTCCAAGGATATTATGTGTTCATCTCTTACTCAATGTGTTATGTTGTTTGAGTAATAGATCATCATCAGACAGCATGAGACAATTCTTGCACTGTCTGAAGATGCCTATCTCAATCAGGCTGGCAAGAGAAGTTGTGGGGAAGTGCTGGTCCATGATACCAAGAAGAATGACTCGGGGGCCGAGTAACTATAACTTTTTGGAGTTCAGTTTTAGAATGTTTGAGTGGATTTGCTGCTGAGTATTTACATTTCAATACAAAACAACTAGTCTGGAAACCTTTGTCTGCCACCAGCAAGAACAGTAAACTAATTACAGCAAGATATCTCACTAATTTGATACCACAATCAATGCAAGCAGTATTAGAGCATTCAATATTAAACAATTTTATCAAATGTCTTTCAGTCTCGTGAGTAGTTTAAGGGGAGAGACTTTGCAAAATGATACTTACGAGCATATTTACATATTTATTTATTTACATATTTGCCTGGAAAAGGAATGTTTTGACTTACTTATTTCAAAAACTTTACTCTTTATTATTCATGTCTAAATGCATCTGACTTATCATAGGATCATAGGAAGTTACTAGGCTAATGGGCCTAGGATCCTTACAAGCCTAGCCAAGTTCTACCCTTATTTACACAATTTGCACCTAATGCCTGGGTCCAAGAGGGACACAGGTGGAATCCCCATGGTAAATTTATAGTTACTAATCCAATCATCCAGATTGTGTTTGAAGAGGGCCATTGAGGTGCTCTGTTTGATATGAAGTGGAAGTCAGTTGCAAAGGTGTGTTAACCTCTGGGAGATAAAATCTGTCCCTCTTAAACTTATGGTTTACGTATTGATTAAAGAGTTTATGAATTGCACCTATGTACCAAACTATGAGGCATCCACCCTTGGAAAGATGACTTCTTTGAACTAATTGCTGCCATTTGAATAGTGTTGCTTATTTTAAGGGTAAACAGTAAGGTCTGTTCTTGCTTTGTTAGCTTTGACTAAATGTAAGCAGCATATTTTATACCTTGGGAAGGAGGAAGTTGGTACTGGAACATTGCCATTCACTTATTCCCAATCTGAAAATAGTGTGTAATGTGTGTGTGTGTGTGTGTGTGTGTGTGTGTGTGTGTGTGTGTGTGTGTGTGTGTGTGTGTGTGTGTGTGTGTGTGTGTGTAAGTGTGCGCAAGCATGCGCATGCACACCTAGGTGAGCGTGTGATTCTGGTCACAATTCAGCTACTGTTAGAAGGCTGAACTGAAGGGCAATGGGCTCAGTATGTGGTGGTTAACATGCTGGGGAACCACAGGTTATAACTCTATCTGTAACTGGGCAGTATGTAGTTTATCAAGGTGTGGCAAAACTTGGCTTTTACCCAAGACAGCATTACACATTTACAGTGCAATCTTAAAGGAGAAAAGCACCCACAGATTGAAAAAGCATGTCTATTTCATCATGTCTTGATGTTTCCTACATTTTAACACCACTTTTGGACTCTAGATACCTTTTTTATATTTTCTGATGTAATTCCAGGGTCTGCCTACATGGGGGTCCAGCATCCTGATTTTGAGGCTACCTATTGGTATCCTTCATTGCAGTGTTTCGCTTTAAAATATTACATCATAGCCCCATAAGAGCCTGTCAATCCATTGACTTTACTTGTGTTTTCACGAATACCCTGCTTTCTTTTAGTCAGTCAGATTTAATTACCACTTTTTGCTTTTCAATGACTACTTAAAAGACAAACAGGGATAATTACACAGAACAGCATTCTAAGTGTCTGTTACTTCTTTTTACTCCTGAAGTGGCTACTTTTCATTCATTTGTAGAAACACAAAATGTCACTTACAACCAATGTGTTTCACAAAGAAAACAATCCTTTAATGTAATGAAATAAAATTAAAAAGCACCCCAGACTAAGCGCTTTCGCCTGCTGTTATCCAGGCATCATCAGAATCAAGCGGGTACTTCACTACATACAATTAAACAGGAAATAAAAGCAAACATCATCTACTGTTTCTTAAGACCTTCCTTAGTAGCACAATAAATTACTAAATAACTAAAACCATTAAATCCATTAAAGTGAGAATGATAAAATTGAGCACATACAAGAGAGCTTAAATGTGCACATTTAAATATGCATAAAATACATGGTTACTTAAAACATATATATAAAATGCTCCATAATTGATTTTTACATCATTTGGAGCCTATAACCACTATTCAAATAAACATTCTTTTTTCTCAAGATGCTGGAAACAGAAATGGTGTCATTAATCCTTGGTTTGACCCTGGCATTGAGTCTCAGCTGCCATTCCGTTTCCTTGACCTGCAGTTCCAGGTCTGGGTCTCCTCTTCTTGCTCTGGCCATAATTCTATAAATAACAAAGAATATACATTTTTTTAAATTAACACATTCCCTACTGTGCATATAGAAAGTGCTTGTCAGATTAGCATTTCTAATATCCCTGTTGTGCTCAATAATCCTGTCATGCAATTTTCTGACAGTCTTGCCTACATAATATGTGGGGCATGAGACGCATGTGGCAATATAAACAACACATTTAGTGTTGCAGTTGCAAAGACCGGGACACTCCAAATTCATTCCATATGAATGAATCTGGACATATGGTCCATCATTAATGAATCTGCAGGTCGTGCAAAATCCATATTTATTCATTCTAGATACATAACTACTCTTAGTTATATCTGTACTCTTCTCCACAATCTCTTTAATATTTCTTCCTCTACTATAAACAATTTTAAGCTCCAACCCAAGTTTATCTTTAAGGTCATCATCGAACAATCCTCGCCAGATTTTCCTCATACTCAACTTCAATTGTGGGACATCTTGATTGAATGGCATGATCATAACATAATTTTTAACAAAATCTTGTTGGTTGTTAACTACACTACTCTGGCCACCTTTCAAAATGGGGATAAACCTAGTTGTACATTTCTTGACTACCTCATTCCTTGTTGATACAAGAAGATTGATAGGGTAACCCCTATATTTGAACATCCCTATAAGGGTAAAAAAAATTCCTCCACAAATTTCAGGTCATCACTGACCAGTCTTGATAAACTGACCATCTGCCCCTTTACTACACTCTTATGTTGGTATTCAGGATGACAA
This sequence comes from Protopterus annectens, assembly GCF_019279795.1. Classification (NCBI taxonomy): domain Eukaryota; kingdom Metazoa; phylum Chordata; order Ceratodontiformes; family Protopteridae; genus Protopterus; species Protopterus annectens. Next base: position 768,535,880 of record NC_056729.1, read on the forward strand.
CTTTCAAAGTATAATAACATATTGGCATATGTCTTTTTTCTAAAAATGCTGGAGGACAATTCCCCTGTAGCAATGTCTTTTATTAATAAAATATCAAGGTAGCCTATTTCATTTGGTTGAACCCTATAGATACATTTTAGGAAATGTGTGGTGCCATTAAGATATTCCAAAAATTCAACAACTTCAGTCTGTGTACCTGTCCATATGATCAGTATGTCATCCAAAAATCTCTCTTGTATGTGCTCAATTTTATCATTCTCACTTTAATGGATTTAATGGTTTTCGTTATTTAGTCATTTATTGTGCTACTAAGGAAGGTCTTAAGGAAGAGATGACGTTTGCCTTTATTTCCTATTTAATTGTATGTAGTGAAGTACCCACTTGATGCCTGGATAACAGCAGGTGAAAACATTTAGTCTGGGGTGTTTTTTTTACTTTTATTTCATTACATTAAAGGATCATTTTCATTGTGGAACACAGTGGTTTTAAGTGTGGTTTTGTGTTTCTACTGTGGTCACTGATCATTTTCTGTAATTTGTGGTCTGATTTCCTGATTACTTGTTCACAAACCTCATGCTCTATAGTATGCAGTGGTCCACAACATTAGAAGCAAGGGTGGAGGAAGCTCACAACCTTATATAACATATTGTCTTTTAACAGTATTTTTTAATAGACAGCCTCCACAGAAAATCATTGCATACTATCATATCTGTACATCTATACTGTTTTCCCTTTATCTGTTCTATTACCCTTTTATGTAAATATCCCCAGGAGTCATGTCAGAAAAAATATTAAAATATCCTCATACCATTCTCTTCTATTTATTTGCATCTACCATACTTATTTCCTCAAAACATTTTTGTCATATCTCCTTTTATCTTTACTTACAATATCTCCTCATCCTTTTATAGTGGCTAATTTTTCCCCAAAAACATTTCGTATTTTAGCCTAAATACCTGAGCAGTAATGCCATTTTCCTTTCTAATATTCAAAACCTAATATAGGTGTAAAGATGTTACATACATTATAGGATTTATTAGCCATCACTCCTCCTTCCTTCTCATTTAAATATAATGCTACTTTTTACAAGATTCAGTCTTGACCCCATATTACACTAAATATCAAACTTAAAGTTTCTTTCTCTACTTCCCCTGGTAATACATATGCATTTGTTAAACAATCAAGCTTACCGATTTTAATTGAGTTAACTAACTAAGCTTTCTTTTTAAAATGTATTCTAAATGTCTTCCAAAAATCAAATATCTCTTTCACCTGATATATTATGGCCCTTCACTATTTACATATCATTTTATTTTTCTTTAGCTTAATTCCTAACAGAGACTCTTCTTATTCATTAAAGTAGGTATCATCTATCCTGATAGTTTCATTAAAACTGTTACTTTTATCTGACATTATGTAATAACCCACCTAACCTAATCCACTCATTACTAACACTTCCTTCATCTACACTTTATTCTTTGCTATTACAACAATGTCATTCACCAAGGAAAAAAATAAGAATATCATTTTTATCTTGCATTCTATATTCAGTTTCTTTCATTACCATCAGGAATTCAGTATCTATTGCTTTCATTATGTTAAAGACTTTCTTATTATGATATGTCATCAGTAAATCTACCAAGACATAATAGCATTTCCTGTCAAGTTATTTTATTGTTCTGAATAGACTTTGTCAGCTATTAATATTACACATAATGCAAATGTAACATAACAGACTACAGACATTAACTTAAGTACATGAAACAAAGCCCTGACCAGGTCTCATGCCACATTCATGAATATTTTTTCAAATCATAATTCATATTCTTAAAGTGACAGATGAATAAAGCAACCATCATCATTCAGAAACTGCTAAGACTGTTACATGTCATCATGTTGTCAAAGCCTGAGCTATTTCTCGTGATCACATCTGGTATCTTCCTTTTCACAAACAACATTAAATTCATTACAGAACTTGCAATAAAAGCAAGGGCAAAATACAATTGCATACTATCCATGTTTCTAACTATTTCTGCTAACCAAGCAATGTTCTATAATACTCCTTTGTCAATAAGAAGGCAGAGTTGTTTCTCCTATCTAAACTTGCAACATGCAGCTTTAGAACTGTTTCTGGTTTAGCTTACCTAGGAATAATCCTGAAATACAGAAATCTGTTTTGACATTAGTAATGTTTTGCCAGTAATATTTTAGTGTGTCCATATGTGTTACTAGTTCCCTCTTTAATTCATTCTTTCTTTTAATACATGAAAAAAGTGGGTGTAAGAGATTTGAGTCCTGGTACTTCAGATAACTATCTGATTACTGTATCTTCAGATTTGCACTGGGAAGTAACTTAGTAGCATAGACATGAGGTGCAGGGAAAATGAACATTAAGCAATAAACACTCTTATTAGCTTGAGTGTTTTAATGGTAGCACTTACTCTGTGCATTTATGTGCATACATATTCCATAATTCTCTTTAATTCCTTAGTACCTACAGCAATTTGTACTACTCATCATTAATATCCGGCACATGAAGCATAATAAAATCAGAATTATAAATACTACAGATAAGAGCTTTTAAAATATTTTCCCCAACCTGGAAGCATAGGTTCATAGGAGATTATGACATTAATGGCTCAAGAGCTCTTACAAGCCTAACTACTACTACCTGAATTGTACCCTGTTTTCAATCCCTAAGGGCTAGAGGATGGTTTAGGTTTGTGTCTATGCCACTGAGTATTTTATAGAATATCCCATCCTTAAAGGACATGGACACTACCACAAGAGTGAATTTCATCCAAGCTGTGTTCAAAGAGGGTCAGGGAAGAGCTCTGCTTTACATGAATAGAAAACCTGTTCAAGGGAAGAGGTAATCTCTGAGATAGATATCTATCTTTTTAGCATGTTTTGTTCATGGCATAAACCAAGTTTACATCCTTAGATAAGGTGGCCCTCATGCAGTTTATCTTGTGAATGTATAACAGTTCCATCAGAGCTAGATTTATGAGTGCCTTGTAGGTTAAGCATAGATACCCCCTTAATAGTTGGTATGAGACAGAGTAAAGATATAGGGCTTTTAGTTGATCCACATAGGACATGTTGTTTACACCCTGTATTTTTTATAAGAAGCCTCAGAGGCCACTTCAGCTGTTGCAAGTGCCTGGTCAAGCACATGCCAAAAGGTGCAGTGTACTTGATTATTGGTCAGATGAGGGCCAAGAACAGTGGGACTATAACTTCCATAGATCAGGATGTCATGCCTTTACTTATAAGCTGTGCTACACAGAAGGTCTTCCTCAGCACTGTGGAAACATGGTGATCAAGATTCAGGCTACTATGTATCTGTGCACCTAGATATCTCTCTCTCTCTCTCTCTCTCTCTCTGTCCTCTGAGTCCACTCTTAGGGGCGTGCTGTTAATGTTGTAATTTGCAAGGGTATTTGACTTCTCACTGGGTATGATTATGCATTTTTTTTTGCATTTAGTTTTAGTCCACATCTCTGGCACCAATCATTGGTCTGAGTCAGACCCTTCTGAATGATATCTATATCATTCAGGAATTCATTGATTGCTCCCAACCTTCAGTTGTTCACAAACTTAGTCAGATAAATCCTTCTACATTAGCCTTGACTTCACAGAATTATATTCTAAACAGGAAAGGTCCCAGCACTGAGCACTGTGGTACACCACTAGTAACTGGTCTCTTACTGTTTCTATATTTTCCCACTCTAACAATGTGCCCTGCCAATGAGCTATTTGGCTATACATTTGGTGATATAGGGATTTATACCCAACGTGTATCTATAATATCCAAGTGGGGAATTGTGTCAAATACCTTACCAGGTCAAGTTAGGCAGCTTGCACTGTTTTACCCTCATCCATGGCCCTAGTGACATTCTTAAAGAAGTCCACCAAATTGAACAGGCATGACCTGCCTTTGACAAAGCCAAACTGGGTTGGGTCCAGTGTTTAGATGTTTCCTATGTCATTATTTATCAGGTTCATGATTATTCTTTCCATGGCCTTGCATATAAGACTAGTCAAACATATGGACCTGAAGGTCGCCCATTATGCAGAGGGATGATTGTTGCTGTCCTCCAGTCTTCGGGGACAAAGCCAGTCTAGGGGCTGTGGTTAAATAGAGATCTTTGTGGGCCTGATAGGTCTTATTTCAAGTTATTTAAGAGGCATTCTGGCCTATTGTTGGGACTCATCAAAGCCATGTTTTTAGCATTATAGAGTGCAGTGGTGATCTGTTCTTTTGTGATGACCGGTAGAGGAATGGTGAAGGGTATTTCTTGGGGGTGACCAGAAGTGATAGGGAGGTGAAATTTAAACTAAATTTATTGGCCACCAGGTTTGCCATATCTTCTGGCTGGGTATGGGGGTGCTCTCTGCCACTAACTCTGCACATTTGTTGAGTGTTACCCTTAAAACTGTGGACATAACTGAAAAATGCCTTATGGTTATAATTAGTTTGGGAGGCTATTTTGTCTCAAAATTTGCTTTTGAAGATTTGACTAGTCCCCTGATTAGCTTGTTTAGAATAATGAGGAAGTTTTTGCTATGTTGAGCACATTCTCTCATACTCCTATATAGGATTTTCTTTCTTTTGTTGTACAACCTACTTATACCAGAGTCCATTAGTGTGGCTTGTTTTTGTGGTTTGTCCTATTTTGGTCTGGCATTGCCATTTATATGCAGTTGTTTATGTGATTATACAGGGCATTTGTATACACCTCTGCATAGGCTTCTGTATTTTCTGGGTTTGAGGGAGCTTAAAATTAGCTATGTCATTGCTTATTTGGAGGTAGTTTGCCTCAGAAAAGTTCTTAAAGGTTTTGGGTTTACATGAGGGTTCTACTTTTATATTTATTTTAATAGACTCCACTTTGTGATCTGATCTAACCAGTGAGGACATTACACTTGAGTGGGGGGGGTGCAACATTCTGCTATATTTGTGAGTACCAGGTCTGGGATATTTGTATCCTTAGTTAGAGTGCAGACTACCTGCTCCAGAGCATTTGCATTGCAAAGTCTGGAAATCTTTGACCCTTTATGTTAGTGATCATGTACGCTTCCCAGTTGATGGAGTAATTCAAATATCCCATGTGTATGGTACTGAGCTGAATGGTAAGTGATTCTAGTAAATTCAGACATCAGGTATGGTTTTCCTGGTTCATGTCAGGGGACCTGTTGCTAGCAAGGATATGCTAAGGGATTTTCCTATGGTCAGTTGGACATGGAGTAGCTCAAGCATGTCATATTGTTTGACCAGTCTTGAAATGTGCTTATCCACCTTTTGCCCTTTCATTTGCAGTGGGTGTTTGGAATGTTTGAAAGGCACTATAGCCTTGCACTGCTGTGGTGCTTTCTGTGGCTGTGAACCATGTGTCAGTAACTGCACAAATGTCAGGATTCTGCAGGGTGATGAGTGCTTCCAGGGAGTGTAGTTTCTTGTTGAGACCCCTAGCACTGAGCAGTAATACCTTTATCTTAGTCTAAGCAGACTTTGCTGTGTTGGCAGTTTTGTCTGCTTGGCAATGCCTAAAAAGGCACTATATGGGTGGATAATGTTTTGAGCAATAACCAAAAGCCTAGTGGTGACAGGTGAAGACTTTCCCTGGCTTATTAGCATGGCCTGTCAATCATGTTCTCCAATATTGGACCCCTTTGGGAATGACACCAGTAGCTAAGCCAATTATTAAAGTCAAACATTTTCTATTGGTATTGTGGCATCACCCACGGAGACAGTAGAATGCTGCTAAATGCTTGGCTCATACCCGCCTGTGACACATATTCTGAGAGCTCAATCATGTCTCTCTTCATATAGTCAAGGGAGATACATTTTGTGTCATTTACACCGACATGGACTATGACAGAGTCATATTTGCGCTTTGGGGTTTATTGATTTGAGTCCTTGCATGATCTGGAAAATCCTGGCCCCTGAGAGGCAGCTAACTGCCACCTTCATTTTATCCAACCTGCTGAGACAGATGTCACTGTGTCTCACAATAGAGTTTCACAAGACCAAAATATTGGGTTATGGGTGTTACGTCTTACAGCCTTGGTGCATGAGACAATATGAGATATAGTTTTGTGTGTTGTGGTGGGAGTTGTCTTGCTTTTGTATATGATGAGTGTCTGAGAACTACATCTGGGAGATGGTTGAGGTTTTGGTAACTAACATATGTGGGTCAAAGTGTCTGGTCCTTAGTAAGCACTGGGAGTGTTGTGTGTGTCACTGACAACCTGTTTGGCATTTTTTGTGTCTGCATGTGACAGTCTAGCCTCCAGTGACATTGTGTGACTACATCTCTCACATACCATATTTGTTTGTTTCAGAATTAACTGGTTGTCAGGGAACATGAGGTAATTGCTGCATTGCCTCAGGATGCCCATGTCCACTGAGCTAGATGCAGAGATAGAAGGAAGTGCCTATCCATGGTTGCAGGTTCTTAATACGTGCTTTACAAGGGAATGGAATGGGGCTTGTTTCCAACAAAGATGAGGGATGGGTGCTTACATAGGATCTATATTGAATCAGCGAACGCTTAAAAAAGCGAACGCTGATTCATCAACCCTATTTGAGCGAACGCTGACAACCCCGAACACCCAGAACAGCGATTTTTTTTCCCAGGGAAAAAAAAATCGCTGGGCCGGTTTTGGGAGTTTGCCATTTCTTCACTGTGGTGTGATCTCAGAGCTGGCATATTTAAGTAGGGGGGGTGGGGGGCAAAGCCCCCCCCCCCACATTAAATATTGCTTAACGTGTGATTGTTTTTTTTGTGGAACAGTGATTTTTTTTTTTCCCTGGGAAAAAAATCATTGTTCGGAGTGTTCAGGATTGTGAGCTTTCGGTGAATTGGGGTCAGTGAATCAGCATTTGCTTTTCTAAGCGTTCGCCGATTCAACCCTTACATAGTGTAATCTATAGCTATCCTATGCAGGGACACTGCCCAGTGTACAAATCTTTGAGCAGCAATAGTTCTGAATGCTGTAATAATGTAATCAAGAGGTAACTAAATGCAGTAATGCTCCTCAATGTGCAAGCTACTTGTTCCTTGAATAGTGACGGACTGTGGGAACTATCAGAACTAGTTTTCATAGGGAAAACGTACAACTTCTAGTAATTGCATATATACAGGGCACCACTAACCACCACTATGTGAACAGCAGCATTGGGCAAATGTGAAGCTTATATACAGAAGCAAAAAGTAATTTTTAAAATATGTATGCCAAAGGCCAATCAAGGAAGCATACAATAAGCTTTCCACCAGCAATTCCTATCCCAGATAGCTGAAATCAGCCATCTCCTGACACAACAGTTCAGACTTTGACCCTCTTAATGTAAAATGACTGGTTTGAAGCCCAATTTAGAGTCAAATCCAGCACTAAGTGACCTATGCAGTTATCTAGGGAACACTAGTTGGTGGGCTGCAACAAAACTTACATTTCTTCTTTAAGAATGCACTCTTCATGCATTACATTTCTTCTTTAAGGACACACATAGAGTACATCCTTAATAGCATCTGTGCATGCATCTTTAGTACAATGCATTCACATTTAAACTCTGGAGTGGAGTGTGAATTTTTAAGACACAAGCTTTTGCAGTTCCCGACGTAGATGACCATTGAGTATTACTGTTGCCATTCCAGATGAATGTGAAACAGGTTTTGTGTGTGTGTGTGTGTGTGTGTGTGTGTGTGTGTGTGTGTGTGTGTGTGTGTGTGTGTGTGTGTGTAACCTCCAGTTAGGGGTGGCAGGTTTGTTAATTTATTCAGGCTTAAACCCTGAATTCTGTAAACTAACTGACAAACTGTAATCAGTGAGTGCATTTCAAGCACTGCTAGGTTTCAGTGCATTTTCAAAGAATGTTGTGTTTTTATGCAGTTTCAAAGAATGTTGAGTTCCAGTGCATTTTAAAAGAGTACTGAGTTTCTATAAATTTTGAAAGACTGTTGGGGTTCTGTACATTTTCAAAGAATGTTCAGTTTCTGTGCATTTTCAATGAATGTTGAATTTCATTGGAAGAAAAGTTTACCATTGCTCAAACTAAGTCTGTTTTCAATATGTAACTGCTTTGTTTAGCAAATGGCTATCATCAGTGTCTGTGCTATAAAATTTAAAAGCAGTATTTGTAGCACAACAGGTAGCATACTTACATTTGATGCAGAAGGCTATGGGTTCTACTCCCACACCATGTAGATGGAGTGCTGATATTGCGATACCCCATTTAGGAGAGATGGGGTGTTGCACTCCTTTGGATGAGATGTTTAATAACTATGAACTTGTAGCCAGTTTAACAGCCATTCCCTTCTTCAATATTACCAATTTGCTTTTTTAAATGTAACATGGGCAGTTTATTCAAGGGCAACAGGCCTTGAATTTGTGCAAGAAACGCTGAAATGCAACATTGTTTGCCAGTAGCAACCTCTTCATTAGCACTCTTTAATGTGGAATGATTCAGATGACTTTTACTTCTGCAGTGATTGCATATATTGACTGATATTGTTGGACTGTAATAACAGAAGTTTGAGAAGTCTTTAGTGGTTGAAATGTTCTGTAATGGGTAGTTTTGTCATTATTGGTCCATATATTTTGCTTCATTGCTTACTGAAAAATGTTCAAGCACACAAATTTAAAGCACACTGATAAGTGGTGCTGTATTTTACAAGGAATATAATTTAATGCAGTCAGGATAATGCATCAAAGAACACATGTATGTATGCATGGTCCAAAAATGTGTGCAAGGGATCTATGATTTGGAAACAGTCCAAAGGTAAACTTAATCTGCTACTGGCCAGATGCATTTTCTTTGAATGTTGGTTTCAATGCTGTGTCAATGAATGTGAGTTTCAAGGGCAAAGAAGCTTACTGCTCATGCTAAATCTGTTTTCATTGTGAGACTGTATTGTTTTTTGTTTCAAAAATGACTATCAGTGTTCGTGCTATAAAAGTTGAAATAAAAGTTTTAAACATCTCTAATTATTGTAGAATTAAAGAAGAAGAAAATAGCATGTACACCGACAGCTTGCTTTGAACAGTATTTATGGTAACTGGGGAGAAATAACTAAGTAATGGGACATTGGAATGGCTGGGGTGGGATGTGGGTGGTGGCTGCTGTGGGGGGGCCTTGATCCATTGCCCTGACTATGGCCCCATTTCACTATAATCTGGCTCTATCACAGGTATTAGAGAATCACAAAATTAGATGCCTAAAAGCACTGAAAACAGCAGATACAGTGCATGCAGAGTATTACAATTGCAGAACAGCAGCCCTTCTAGTAGTGGAAAAATGTAACTTAAAACTAACCAAGTGTAGAAAAAAAAACAATAAATAGCACAAAAATATTTGAAAATGCAATGAAAGCAAGTAATGTCCTTGCAAAATAATACTTAATTTCATTTTTCTTACAATGATGGTTTCAGATGCAATCAAGATCTCTCAAATTCTCTGGCATCATCACCAAGCAATAAACAGTTCTGAATAACTGAACCAAGACTTGTGCAAATGTAAGAATTATATACAAGCAGAGAAAAGCAAGTTTTTAAGTGTGTATGCCCACAGGACAATCAGGTAAACACACAATAAGCTTTTCACCAACAATTCCTAACTCAGATAAGTGAAATCAGCCCTGTCCTGCCACAAGAGTGTCACTGACCCTTTGGTTCATAGGTTCATAGGTTCATAGGTTCATAGGTTGGTACTAGGCTATCAGCCCTAGTGCCTATACAAGCCTAGCCATAACAATTCCCTGGCTATTTCTTCCCACATTATTTACTTTCCTGGACCCCTGTCTAGCAGGGCGACTGACGTGATCCCTGGGGTGAATTTCCTTTCTCCTATCCAATCGTCAAGGTTCCTCTTGAAGAGGTCCAAAGAGGCACTCTGCTTGACATGTATGGCCAATCTATTCCAGAGTCTGGGGAGTCTCTGGGTCAGGAACCTATCCCTCCAGCATGTTTTGTTTATTGTGATGACAAGGTTTAGATCCCTGGAGCGTGTAGCTCTGAGGGATTGGGATTTCTTTAAGTGTAGCATATCCAACAGCTCTGGGTTTGACATGGCCTTGTATGTTAAGCAGAGATCACCTCTGAGTAGACGATATGCAACAGAGTATAGCTGGAGTTTTTTAAGGCGGTCAGCGTAGGGCATCTGCTTTAGGCCTGTGATTCTTTTAGTGAGGTATTTCTGAGGCCTTTCCAGTTGTTGCAGATGTCTTGAGAGGTACATACCAAATGGGGCGTTGTATTCTATAATGGGTCTAATGAGGGATGAGTACAGTGGGACAATGACCTCCTTTTTTCTGGATGAAAAGCCCTTCGTGATGAGGTGTGCAACATAGAAGGATTTCCTGACTGTTGTGGCGATGTGGTTATCGAAGGTGAGACCACTGTCCACCTGTGTCCCTAAGTCTCTTATCACACTTTCTGTGTTTAGTGTACTACCACCTATATGGTAATTCATGGATACATGTTTTTCCCAGAGGGGATAACAATACATTTCTTGGCATTGAGCTTGAGCCCATGGCTCTGGCACCAAGTATCTGTTTCTGTAAGGCCCTTTTGCAGAGTATCCACATCATTTGGGGATTCAATAATGGCTCCCAGTTTGCAGTCATCTGCAAACTTTGGTAGCCAGAGTCCCTTAGTGTTGACCTGTACTTCAGAGAAGTAGATGCCAAACAAGAGCGGCCCCAGGACTGAACCCTGAGGTACTCCACTTGTCACTTGTCTGGAGCTGGATTTGGAGTCGGCTACTTTTACAGTGTGGGTTCTATCAGTAAGCCATTTAGCAACCCATTGGGTGACATAGGGATTAATGCCCAACTTAGTAAGTTTATCAATGATTCCAGAGTGGGGGATGGTGTCAAAGGCCTTGGCAAGGTCTAGATAGGCTGTGTGGACCACCTTACCCTTGTCCATGGCTCTGGAGACTGATTCAAAGAAGTCAATCAGGTTCAGGAGACAAGATCGGCCCTTCACAGACCCAAACTGGGTGGGGTCCAGTGTTTGAAGGTTGCCAATGTCTTTGTTTATAAGTTCCATGATAATACACTCCATGGCCTTGCAGATAAGGCTTGTCAGACTGATGGGACGGTAGTTTCTGGGATCCAAGGTGGATCCCCCCTTGTGGATTGGGATAACTGTAGCTCTGCGCCACTCAGTGGGCACGAAACCTGAGGTGAGGCTATGATTAAACATGACACTTAGGTGAGGTGCCAGTTCATATTGTAGTTCATGTAGTACACAGCCCGGGATGTCATCTGGTCCCATGGATGCTGTATTCTTGGCTTTAGAGAGTGTGTTTTGTACCTGTGTGGCCATTATTACTGGAATTTGGCAATCTTCCGGTATTGAGATGGGCCATTTAGGGGGTGAGAGGGGGTGAAGTTGGCACTGAATCGATCTGCCAGGATATTGGCAATATCCTTTGGATCAGTATATTTAATGCCATTCTGTTTTAGCTCAGAGCAGATCTGAGCATTGCCATTTAGATTCTTGACATAGTTATAGAATGCTTTGTGGTTGTCTTTGGAATCTTTGGCAATTTTATTTTCGTAACTAGCTTTGGAGGATTTTATGAGGCATCTCAGTTTCTTACTGAGGCTAGTAAGGGAGTTTTTTGCATCCTGGGATTTTCCTCTTTTCTGCAAAAGTTTCTTCCTTTTGTTGTAAAGTTTGTTTATGGCAGGGGACCACCAGATTGGCTTCCTTTTTTTGGATGAGAGCATTTTGGTTCTATTTGGGATGGCACGATTCATGCATGAGTGGATGTGCTCGTACAGTGCCTTAGTGTAGGATTCAGCAGTTGAACTTTCAGTTCCCGTCTGCATGGGTGTCATGAAGTTTGTCACTTCTGACTTGAGTAGCATGAAGTTGGCTTTGGAGAAGTTTTTTTATGGTGGTTTCTTTACTGGGGGTGGGGTGGGATGTGGATGTTAAGGGTGATTAGCTTATGGTCAGACCTGTCTAACGAGGGGGTGACCATAGGTATGGAACATTGATTTCCCATGTTGGTAATGACCAGGTCTAGGATATTGGAGCCCCTGGTGGGACTATGGATTAGTTGATCCAGGGCATTGGAATTTATGAATTCCAAGAACCGTTACGCAAAGGTGTTGGGACATGAGTAGTTTTCCCAGTTAATGGCAGGGTAGTTAAAATCACCCAGTATTAGGGTGTTTGGTTCTATCTTAATATTTTCCAGTATGTTTAGAAAGGTGTAGTGAGAATCTTGGGGTATGGTGGGGGATCTATAGCAAGCTACAATTTGGATTGCAGTCTTACCTAGTGTTAGTTGCACTCGGAGAATTTCAGACACATTGTGTTGGCCAACTAGCCTGGTGGTGTGAATATCCTTGGTGAATATTGACACTCCTCCACCTTTAGTGTTTCGGTCCTGGTTTGGTGGCCGAAAAGTGTGGTAAGAGTTGTAGCCTGGTATTGCAGGGGTGCTCTCTGGAGCCTTGAACCAGGTCTCAGTTACTGCACAGATATCGATGTTCTCCATTTTTAGGAGTGCCTTGAGAGAATGCATTTTGAGGTTTAGACTTCTAGCATTGAGTAGCATTACCTTCAGATTTTGCATGCTTGTACCTGTTATGGTGGTGGTTTTGTCCTTTGAAGTTTGCCTAAAAAAGGCACTATAGGGGTGGCAAGAGCCTTAGTCAGTAACCTGAATCCCAGGGGCAACAGGTGCAGACCATCTCTGGCAAAGCATCGTGGTCTGTCAATCATGTCATCCCAGGCAGACAGATACTGGATCCCCTTTGAATGATACCATAAGCTTAGCCAATTGTTGAAGTCAATCATTTTAGCCTTATATTGTGGTATCATTCTGGGCGAAGGCAGGATGCTACTCAGGGTTAGGGTCATACCTGCCTGGGCCACATGATCTGAGAGCTCTTCCATGTCTCTTTTCATGTAGTCCAGGGAGGTACATCTCAAGTCATTCACTCCAACATGGACAATGACAGAGTCATATTTGTACTTGTTGTGGAGTGACTTGAGTGCATGCGTTATGTGGCGGATCCTGGCACCCGACAGGCAGCTGACTGTAATTTTCTCCTTATTCAACCTGGTGAGAGGGACATCAGTGTGCTGGACTATAGTCACCTATGACTAAAGTGTTAGGTACATTGTCTTGCCTTAGGGGCTGTTGCTGGGTGGCACACTGGTGTTGTGAACTAAGTGACACATTGGTTGTGATTGGTGTTTGTTTGCGTTTCAGCTTCAGAGGTCTTTGTTGCTTGGGCAGGTTACAGTTAAGGGCCTCTGCATATGTGGATTTAGTGTTGCTATATGTGGGTGTTGGTGGTGCGGGTTTAGAAGGGCTATGTGTTGCTTGAGGTGTAGTGTGGGTGTTAACCTTCTCCTCTTGACTGTTTAGCACAATCTTGGGTGGAGAGAGCTTTGCTTCCATTTTGGCTATGTAAGTGCATCTCTCACAGGTTGTAGTGTTGGGTGGTAGGAGGAGAGGGTTGTCTGTGTACATGAGGCAATTGCTGCATTGCCCCTGTATGCCCAGATTCACCAGGTGGACAGGAGAAATCACCAGAAGCTGACCCTTGGACATGCCTGGTGTGGGGCTTTTTTTTTTTCTTTGTAAAGTATAGGAGCTGTTTCCTTAGCAAGGTACTTTGCATGTAGTACTTTGAATGTAAAATGACTGACTTGGAGCCCAAGTGATAGGGAACCATAAAAATAGATGCCTTAAAAGTACTGAAACCTACATATACAATGTATTTAGAGTACTACAATTTCAGAATAGCAGCCCTTACAGCAGTGGAAAAATGCAACTCAAAACTCTAAGTGCAGGAAAAAAACAGTAAATAGTGCAGAAATCTTTGAGAATACAATGAAAACAAGTGCAAAAATAATACTTAATTTCATTTTTCTTGCCAAGAATGGCTTCAAATGTAAGTAAAATCTTTCAAACTCTCCGGCATCATTACCAAGCAATGAGCAGCTCTGAATAACTGAGCAAAGACTCGCACAAAAGCGGGGCTAATATACAAAGTTTTAAAGTAGTCATAGCCACAGGCCAGTCACGTAAGCACACAATAAGATTTCCACCAGCAAATCCCAGGTCAGGGAGTAAATAAGCTTAACTACAGTAAGGAAGCACTATCAGTAATTATAAATCAGTAATGTTTGTACACATGACTGTACAAACATTAGTGATTCATCATTAAATATAATTATTGATAACTATAGACATAATGTTGTCAACTCAAGGACACAACTAAATGTCAAAATCACTTCATTAAGCACACCACTGACAAGCTCATTTGTGTGAATGATGGCAAAATTTTAGTGCATGTGTAATTATTTCTTGAGCTTGGAACTTAAAACAGGAATTAACAGTGGTCTATAGTGATCCATGGCAAGCTTCACACAAATAAGGAATACAGACATATAGACAGTATGGATTCTGAGCCATGTCAGAACATACTTGTGTCATGTTAATGTTATCCTTGTCATCATTTAAGTGTGTCAGGATCATTGTAGTAAAATATTTATTTTATGGATAATGTGCATACTTACACTGTCCTCATATCTGCTGATTGTCCACATGTTTAAGTCAAACGTTACTGTTTATTATGCAATTGTATTTGTTTCCATCACATCATTGGCTACTAAAGTCACTACATGCATTTATTCAGAGCTTTTCTGTACCTAGCTTGGACTTCTGTGACTACAAGGATTGTATCTATAGCCATCAGTGGACCCACAAAGCTGATCTAAGTATTTTTGGTTGTGAACAATTTGTTACTGCAGTTGAGCTCAAAACCAGTTCATTTTACATTAAGGGGGGTTTATTCTGCACTCTGGTGGGAGGTGAGTGTTGATTCAACCCATCTGAGTTGGGAACTGCTGGTGAAAGGCTTATTGTGTGTTCATCTGATTGGTCTGAGGGCTTATCTGTGTAAAAGTCTTTCATCCTACTGGTATAAAAGCCTTACATTTGTGTGGGACTCTGCTCATTTATTCTGAGCTTCCCTGTGCCTGGCTTGGACTCATGTGACTACAAAGATTGTATCTAAAGCCATCTGTGGAGTTACAAATCTGATATAAGTTTTTTTCCACTTGCTCCATCCCCAGTGCTATTTAACAGTTCTGACTGCACTTGTTAAACAAACACCATCTCTTTGTTACTGCCCTGCTCTTATAACTTTTTAACAGTATGCCAATATTTTCTAACCTCCTCTGATACTGCAAAAACGGTTCTGAGTTTACCAACTTTCTACTGAGTTTGCCAAAATATTTCTGAGTTTTGCAAAGTTTTTCTGTGTTTGTAAAAGGTTTCCTACATTTGCACACATTTTTCTGTATTTGGGAATATTTCTCAGGGTTTGTGAACTATTTTCCAGGGATTCCTAATACTGCTAGACTTATGCTTTTTGTTGTAAAGCTTTGGTTACTGTACTTCAGCTCAAAACCAGTTTATTTTAGATTAAGAGGGTTTTATTCTACACTCTGGTGGGAGCAGAGGGCTGATTCAACCCATCTGAGTAGGGAACTGATGGTAGAAAGCTTACTTTGTGTTTATCTGATTGGCCTGAGGGCTTAACTATGTAAAAGTCTTTCATCCTGCTGGTATAAAAGCCTTGCATTTATGCATCACATAAACACATTTACCCATGCCTTGTATATATGCAAACTTCTCCAGTTTAAAATACTCTATAGGAAATGCTATCCATAGTCACCCACTATTCATAGCTGCTTGAAGAGTTACCAGTTTGCACAGATGGCAGCACCACTGCAGGTAATCCTATAGTACACTACTACACACTCTCACTTAAACCTTTAAGTAACTCTCCCCTACTCGTTCCAATCTAATAAGGATCTGGTATAATGGATAGGTGCTTCTCTGTTTCTACCCTGGTGAATATGGGCATCCTGAGTTAGTGTAGTAACTGCCTCATGTTTACTGGCAATGACTTAATTTTAGAACACAGTATGCGAGAGATGGAGATACACAATGTCATTGGAGGCAAATATCTCACAGGCACACATAAAGTATGCAAACCAGATTGTCAGCATTACACCCAAACTACTCACTACTAGCACTAAGATAAAAAAATACAAACACCCACAAACATGGTGGTACTCACAAGTAATCTACCAAAACTTCCAAGATCTCCTAAAAGCACCTCTCAATGGCCCCGTACACACTCAGATAGTGTCTCACACAAAATATAACACACCACACAGCCAAACATTCTGGTTATTGAGGATTCCGTGGTAAGACATACTGATGCCCCCCTTACCAGGCTAAACAAGGAGAAGATCATGGTGAGCTGTCTGTCTGGAATCAGGATCCACCAGATCATGCATGCACTTAGGTCTTTAAATCACAGGTACTAGTATGACATGGTCATAGTCCATGTGGGTGCAAACAATCTCAGATGTACTTCACTGGATTATATGAAGAGAGATATTCTGGAGCTCTCTGAATATATGTCCCAGGCAGGTAAGAATCTAGCTGAAAGTAACATCCTACCTTCACTAATGATGATGCTGCAGTACCAGCAAAAATGATAGACTTCAACAATTGGCTTAGTTTCTGGTGTCACAATAAGGCAGTCCAATGTCTGTCAGCCTGGGGAGACATGACTGACAAACCATGATGTTTGCCAGAGATGGTTTGCACTTGTCACCACTTGGCTTCTGGTTAGTGGCAAAAACTTTCTATATCCCCACAGTGTCTGTTTTAGGCCATGCCAAGAAGTGAAACCCTGCAACATAATAAACGTCAATCACTGCCACCTAAAGGTACTCCTCAATGGTAGGAGTTTAAATAAAAAAATGCACTCACTGGAAGCACAACTCGCCCTGGAGAACTCAAACATATGTGCAGTAATGGAAACATAGTTCAGAACCATTGACAGCACCCTGGCTGTCAAAGGCTACAATGCCTTTCATACATTTTGATCCACCTCAGCTCAGGATAAAACAAAGGGAGGAGGTGTCTCAGCGTTCATAAAGGACAAGTACACTGCTAGACTGGTCCAAAAACATGACTTTGCTTGAGCTGCTCCATGCTCAACTAACCGTAGGTGCAACACTCTATTGTTTCTTTGCTAGCTACAGATCTCATAACATGAGTCTAGAAAACCACATCTCCTAGCTAAACCTACCGGAATCCCTTAACATTCAGCCTAAAACCATACTTATGGGTGACTTCAGCTACCCCTCCATAAACTGGGAGACTTATATGACCCATAATTCAATTGCTCAGAGGTTTTTTGGACTTTGTCAATGAAACACCCTGGAGCAACTAGTTAGCTCCCCAACTAGAGGCACAAATATTCTAAACCCAATACTCATGAACATTGGGGGATGCTGCTTCCTCCCATGCATTAACTCCTCCCTGGTAAGACCTGATCAAAAATTATCTTCTTTAGTATTAAAACTAACCTAGAAACTCCATTAAGCTCCAAAGCCATTAGGAACTTTGCTAAGGCCAGATACCTCAAACTAAGTGACAGTTAATTAAATTTCCAAGGCCCTTTGAACCCAGATGACACTGAAGCCTACTGTATGCCATTCACAAAGCACTGTACATCCATATTCATAGCATCCAGTTTTGCTTTATTCAGGGTAACATAGCATAAGTCTGATCATTTTTTTTCTTGTATTTCTCTTTTTGTTTTATTGCTATAATCACAGTTGAATCTGCCATCAGCACTGTGGAGCTCCTGCTGCCTGATGGCAGAGTATCACTAGCCTCTGATGATGGCAGTGATGAAAAGGTACTGTTTGGGGTTACAGAGGGCCAGTCTGACACTGAGGTTGTGGCTTCCACATCCCCTCCCCAGAGCTTGGACACAGTCAGTATGCTACCTATACCCATCACATGGAGCCCTCTAACTCAGGACAAGTTGAGGGCAACATTGTTGATCAGGGTAGTGTGGTTACTCTAGCTGCAGAGCTGGCAGAGTCTACTGCTAGCCATCATGAGGGTGAAGTACCACACAGTTATGTCAATGTAGCTGCTCAGAGGAGGCATGCTTTCCAACCTACACCTGATGTTGGTGTGTCAGTAGGTACCACTCAATGTATATGTAGGGCAGTCATTGAGGCACAAGAAAGTTCCCCCAGGGCCTTGGAAGAGATAGTCAGAGTACTTAATTTATGTTTTATGACATGCCAAACTAATTGAATTGTGTGGGTGAGTCCTTGTACCAGATGAATGACACACCAGATCATGCAGCATGTGTAATAGAATATCTTCTGTGGTGGGTCAGCATCCATGTGGCTGAAGAGCCATTACATCATCACATGTTAGTGAACATGGCTGTGCCAGATCCCCCTCCTGTAGTGGTACTACTTCCACTGTTTCATCAGTGATTGAGATGTCCACATCCAGAAGTGATAGACCATGTATTCATGGTCATGTATGTAGTCATGATGAGAGCTCACCCAGCAGATATTGTTTACTTGCAGGTAGCAGACTGACTTCTCACCAGGGTCATGGAACTAGCAATGCAAGTCATTTAAGATGTAGTTTACATAGTCAGGGTCAGTGGTGTTGTACTGAATTCACTACCATGCACATCTCGCACCTGTCTAGGATGCTAGGATGTTGTGCTAGCACAACTGCTTTGTCTGTGTTGCTGCAGACCCACAGAAGCTACACACCATCTTGGCCATACCACCTCAGATTACTCTGGTCACTGTTGGGCTGTCAAAGTCGGACAACATTTTTTATGTATAATACACAGAACTGAGCAGGCCAAGCATATGTGTTTGGTCAATATACATTTGTTTTATTACTCTGCTTGATGGAATATTCCTAATTTGTGTTTTACATACATATGCTTTATTTTCTATTTTTTTAGGGATGCGTAGTATGCTTACTGATGTACCTATGTGGATGATTGTGAAATTTGAATTAAAACTTAGGTGGTTGTTTTGACATGGACCTGCTTTGGATTGACATACAGGCTGCATAAATGTGTTTTGAACAGTCATTTTATATACGTTTTAATAACTTAATTGTTTTTATATATTTATATTGCACATATCCCTCATGAGTTACTGTTGATATTCCTGTATAGCTGAGCAATGTTTTATCTTAGTGAAGGACATGACATATGAAGGTAATCATTTTCATCTCTTCTTTACAGGTTCATCACTTACCTCGGTTAATGCTGCTGACACAAGTTGTCTCTTGTGGGGTGGATTCTGCCTGATGTTGACAGAATAAGTAAAGTATAATAAATTTACATACATCACTGTTACTGTTTGTATGTACTTAAGATTTCTCTTAGGTAGTGTGTGTGTGTGTGTGTGTGTGTGTGTGTGTGTGTGTGTGTGTGTGTGTGTGTGTGTGTGTGTGTGTGTGTGTGTGTGCAATTCTCTGCCTCTTAGCCAGAGCCATAGCATATTGAGCATGCCACTGATTGTTAGGATCATCCCCAGCTGCTGGTTCTTCAGCAGACTCCTCATCAGTGTCTACAGGCCCTGCCCTACTGGGGGTGCTGGGAACTGTGGTCCTTGCCCTTGTAGTCCCATTTGCGGCTGTTTCCCAACAATGATAGCATAGATTGACAGTATTTTGACTGAAGTGGCTAGGTCATACTGCAGGGCACCTACTGATGCATGTAAACATCAGAAACATGACTTGAGCAAGCCAAAACATGCTCTATAATATTTCCAGCTTCAGTCTGTTCATCATTATAACCTTGCTTAATGGGATTATGTGTATTCTCATACATTTCACGAGCCAAGGTTCTAGTGCACAGTCTGTATCCCCCACTAGATACACTAGTGGAAAGTCACCTCTAGAAAACCTTAGATATAGCTCACAGTCGTGTCTTATGTGGGAGTCATGGAAACTTGCCAGGGCTACCTGCACACACATTATAGATGATCCTTTGAGCATTGCGAACTACCTGGGATATTCTTTTCTTTTAATGTACCTCCTTCCCTGTTTACCAGGTGGGGCTTTTATTGTAATGTGTGTAGAGTCTATGACCCCCCCCCCCCATAAACCTCAGGGAACTATGCTATGGCATAGAGATTTTACATGGTGGTAGCCCTCTCTTCTGGGATATATAGAAACCAAATATACTCCTTTACATGTTGCAGCATTGCAGTGAGATATTGTTGCAATATTCTTGAGGCTGAGGCCTCTGACACCCCTAATATGTCCCCTGTGGGTCTCTCAAAAGTGCCTGTAGCTAGAATACTTAATGCTGTTCATTCCTTGGTTTCCACTGGGATGGATTCTCCATGATTTACTCAGGGTCTCAGGTGAGGAATGCAGATGTTGACTATTTGCTCCAAGGTATCCCTGTCTATCTTGCAGTGGTTTAATTTGTCAGTATCATGAACTCAATGATATCTCTGATGAGGTCTAAATATTCTTCTACATCTTGAATGAGGTCTGTCAGCAACAGCACTTTGTATTAAAGCCTGTTGCTCATACAGATTAATGATAGCAGCTGCAACCCCTAATATTTTTGCTAATAGCCTTTGTGGCTTATTCCAAAGAGAGTACTGCAACTGAGGTCAAAATGGAGAGTGGCATGTACAAGTGTGCTCTATAGATTCCTGAATCACTCTGGCATGTTGATTTGCTTCATCAGCATGTAATTCACCTATTTTTCCTTTGGTGGCATATTCTGCTGCTCACCCTTAACTTGCAGCTGGGCTCAACAGGCAGAACTGTTTAATGAATACCAAACAGCACTCTCCTTGCTGCTTTTCGTGCACACAAAATTAGAGTGAAGTGTAGGTATTCATGAATTTTCACAGCGTTTCTACCTTCTGTGTATTATATTAATATAATTCCTGCTGTTATGAAAAATATCCCATTGTTATTAATTTGTATTGCATTTAAAATTTCTTTTAAAACTTTTTGATACCCCTTTCATTTACATTTGAGCTCTTCTATTCCCAATTTCACTTAGATCTGTTTTTATTGTTCTTTAAAGAAACAATTTGAATCTCAACAAGCTTAAAAAAACTCTCATTGTCAGATAATCCCTACAAAATGTTCTACTTTCCCTCCCCCACAATTCTTCATTTATATATCCTTCTACTATTTTTTTAATTTGTTTTCCTTGTTTAATAGCTTTTTTATTCTCACTCAGTTCTATCCATATTGCCATATTATCTGTAAATCCCATTCCAATTCCCCCCATCACATAATTTGATTTTCTCAAATTAAATGAAGTAAACTGTCTTTGTTCTCAAGCTTTCTCTGTTATATGTCCATTGTGCATTTTTCTGTAGTTACATCTTCAAAAACTTTACTGCTTCTTTTAGCTGTTTTCTATCTTGTCTAATGTTCCCTTTCTACTTCTTAAATTATTCATATTTCCTAGTATTATTATTATTTTCATGTTTACAATTACACATTTCCTAATATATTCAAAAAGTCTTCTCTTTCTCTTCTCTTAACACTAGCATTCATGCATAATTATCTATAAACATTATTATCTCACATTCACTGCTGTGGCTTTAACTATGCAAAAATCCAAAATTTTCACTTTAGAGTTACACAGAAACATATTCCCTCCACATCCCTCATGGCTAACGTTCCAGTCAATCCAACTCCCATATTTTTCCAAACCATATTCTATCTTGCTCAGATAAAAATCTTATATTTTACATAGCTATGATATCTATGCACTGTTCTGATACTGTAATTCTTCTAACTCTGTTACGTATGCAATTTATATTCACAGACAGTTACCTTACATTGTTCTTTTTCCTTTTTTAAGTTTGGATGAAACATATTTAAACTTTTTTTTTCATATTCTCACCAGTTGACCTATGGAAACTTTTTACTTTGTTTCTTCCTTCTCATCTCCCTTTTCTGTTAAATTCTCTCTGAATATCTCAAATTAATTTCTAGTTTCAAATACATGTCCATGAGTGTTAACCTTTCTTTGTTCTTCAGCAATCTGTTCATCTTTCTTCCTATAAATTTCCTTCTTTTTCCTAATTTGATGTATATTTCATTATCCTCTAATATTTCAATGACCCGTTTATATCAACCACCATTTTTTCTTCCTGCTCAAAACTCTCTATTTTTTCATGGTAATCTAACCAAAAATGTCCACTCTTTTTACATAACCTACATTTTATTTTACAGTTTTTCACTTTATGGTCCTTTCCCCCACATTAATGCATCTTATTTTCATGCAAGTACTAATTAAGTGAGAAGTTTCACCACAAAAAAAAAGTCTTAAGTTGATCTTCACACCTCAATGCCTCTCCCTACACCATTAATATACATAATAATAGGCAGATGGACAATCCTTTCATTCTAGACTTTCAAAAAACTATCTACTTGCTGCCCCATTCCATAAACCTCTATTTTTTTTTTTGCTTTTATCACATTCTGTCAATAAACACTGCATTATTTCTATCTCATTTACATCAACAAATCTAAATAGCAAAAACACTTTTTTCTTAAAAATTGTTGTCACCCTAAAATCATATACTTGTCCCCTTGATATATGTCCTTCACTGTTTCACATCACTGAATACATTTATTCATCAACATATCATTTATAAAATTAATGTCACAGAAAGTCTAATTTCTAAGCTGAATGCTGCCCAGCACTTTTGCATAAGACTCTTTCATTTCACTTCTCTAAATACATGATTCATTGCTTCTGCCCACAACAACATTATTTCTTCCCTTGGTTCATCTTGCTGGAACAAATTCACCAGCTGGTCATCTTCCAGGCCCCCTTGTGAAATCTTTGTAATCAGAAGCCCCTGATGCAGCAGTCCATCTCAAGGAATAGGTAAATGCTGTTCATTTATAAATTCCACAAAATCTTTTGAATGTAACTAATCATCCTCAATCTGCAACTGCATCTTTAATGCCACGTCTAACTCTTTTCCCTCACTGCATGTAATCTCTTCATTCTCCAACACAACACACTCTAATCCATTGTCTGCCATTATGGCACTCCTTCCAGCTGCCTCCATGCTAGGAGCAGGAGCTGTATTTGTAGCACACTTCCTCCTCTTGAAAAAGAAAAGGAGTCCTTTATATACAAAAATAACTCTTATTTATAAAATATTTACAGATTTACAAATATTTATATATGTACAAACATATAAATATGCAAATCTGTTTACACATATTCATGAGTTCCTTTATAACCATGATAAATGTTCATCCCAATTAGAGCCCCACTCCTTTTTCCATAACCACCATCTGATGTTACTTTATATTGCTATTAAAATCCATTTACTATTAAAGACAATTTCATTTATTCTTTCAATCCATATAACACATATAACATGAAATAATGTTTTATCTATTCTTTTAGCATATTATTTACTTCTGTTCTTATAATAGCCATAGTTAATCATATCCATGTTTATTTTATCCACTTTTTTACATATTCAAAATGTTCTTTACATAATGTAATTTTACCCATAACTTTTTTACTCTTTTAGATTTCAAAAACACATGTTCCTAGTGTCTTCTTCTTGGCAATGTCAACATAATACAACTACTTTTCTTTGTATATAGCATATCTCCTTTTACTGGTAATTTATCCATTACCAGTCTCTACAAAAATAAAAATCATGACATTCTACTTTCTGACTACATCATTTGCTTCTTACTTTTATAGCTTTAATCTTTTTCATCTGTAGATTTACTCATGGTTTTACATAGTAATGTTTTATCATTGCATTCTTATACCATACTTTTCTTGTTCTATATCATCAATTTTTATTTTCCACAAAAATATTTTTGCAACGTTATTTCTTCATTTCTATACTCTTTTCTCTTTTAGTGTTTTTTATCAATTATACATTTTTAGCAATTAATTTTAGTTCATGGGTATGACACCAGCTGTTTGTTTGGGAAAGGCCCTCTTTGAGAATTTTGGTGTACTCTGGAGAGTTCATGATGGCATCAAGTTTACACTCATCTGCAAACTTCATCAGCCATAAACCCTCAACATTAGCTTTGACCTCTAAGAAATAAATACGAAAGAGGAGTGGCCCAAGCCTGACATCCTAGGGTACACCACTGGTGACAGGTCTTTTGGAGGAGGTAGATATTTCCTGCATCCATTGCTTCAGTAACTTTTTTGAAAACATTAACTAGGTTAAGCAGGCAGGATCTACCCTTCACAAAACCAAACTGGCTACATTCAAGAGTTTGTAGGTTACCTATGTCCTTTATTGATTCCATAATGATCCATTTCATAGTCTTGCTGATGAGACTGGCCAGATTTACTGGTCTAAAATTACCCAGGTCCATTGACTCCCCACCTTTGTGCAGGGTTACTGTTGCCATACTTCAAGCTTATTTGGAGGATGATATTAAATATCTTGTATAGAGGGTTTGACAAGTCTTCTTTCAGACTTGGCAGTAGCTAATGTGGTATGGTATCTGGCCCCATAGAAGCAATGTTCTTGGCCTTGGAAAGTGCTGGCAGGTTATCTGACTCAATAGAAGTAATGTTCTTATCCTAGCAAAGTGCTTTGAGGACTTATTCTTGGGAAATTTGTGGGGGTATAAATGCAGTTATGTGATCTGGGAATGCAGGGAGGAGAGGGGGTGAAATTACAGCTAAATTTATCCACTAGTAAATTGGTTATGTCCTCAGGGTTTAATACTGTGAAATCATTTACTATTAGCTCTGTGGAGTGCTGGGCATTTTTTTTCTGAGGTGTCTAACATAGCTAAAGAAGACTTTATGGTTACCTTTAGTCTGGGAGACTATTTTACCTCGTATCTAGCTTTGGTTAATTTGATCAATGACTGGAGTTCCTTCTTAAGTTTACCAAGAGCATTTTGACATCTTCAGATTTTCATTTATTATTGCATGCAATGAGTTTTTTTTTTTTGTTGTTATTGCTGTTGTTGTTGTGCCTGTTTATATTTGGGTTCCACCATAGGGGTTGATTTTTAAATTTGGCATTGTATTTACTTCAGATGGGGAATGATGCATTCATGCAGCTATTCACATATGCATAGAATTTGGAAGTAAAGGATTCCACATATGCAATGGAGACATTAAACTGGAGAGAGGTGTTGAATCTATCCAGGCCATCATTCAGTTTTAGTAGATTAGCATTCGTGAAATCTCTGACCACTGTAGTATTTGAAGATGCTTCTGGCTTTAGTCTTATGGTGAATGCGACTGATTTATGGGGAACAGAGATGCTCCATATTGGTGAGGACTACATCTTAGATTTTGACTCCCCTAGTTGGGATGCAGACTATCTTGCAAAGAAATCTCTGGGCATACATGTTAGAGGATGTATTAGTCTCCTGTTTGATGGAAGGGTAGTTAAAGTCCCCTAGGTGAATGGTGCTTGGTGTTTGGCCTAGTATAGAAGGACTCCATACTAGTCAGGTAGGAGGCATGGGCAAAGGGGGGGCATAAAGGGGATCCTATAGATTGGAATGATGTGATAATGAAAAGTAAACAAGCTGTACAATAAAGAAAAAAATGTTTCCCTAAATAAGAAGTTCAAATCCATCAAATTCCTGCACTGGAGCATCTGCCTCTATCCCATAATAAGTTTAAATGATTCCATTATAAAAGGATCTCAAGCTATCAAGCAAATATTGTCACACCCTCTAAGGTTAAATGTAATGCTTTCTTTAAGCATAACAAATGTTAGTTCCTGAAAGTAAGGCTGACACTGCCTTGCCAGGTTCAAAAATAAGCCATGCTTAAACGGACAGATTATTTTAATGTTTTGAACCTGGCAAGGCAGTGTCAGCCTTAATTTCGTCAACTAGCATTTTGTTTCGATTTTTACAGTTTGCGTCTGTTTTTGGCTTTCTTTCTCTGGCTTTATTTAAGCATGTTAAAGCTCAAATGAAAAAGCCAGTATTATACAGAGCTGATCTCTTATGGCACTACTTAATAAGACTGCGAGGATATTACAAATATACTCACAGACAAATTTAGTTCCAATTTCTCCCAACTTCCCCCATGTTTCCTCTACTTTTATACATTCTCTACCTTCTCCAGTACTTACATGCACACAGGTCTTACCCGTACCTTCTAAAATAAAAAATGCAAGCTCATGACAATTTACCAGATTGTGTCCTAGTCAGCACTACACAAATCCTACCTCAACATATTAAGCCTCAGACTCCTCTCTGATGCATTTTTGAGTCCTTGAGAATAATCATTGAGGCATCCTTCATCTAGGGTGGTGTCACCACAAACCCTGGAAACTATAGCTTCATCATTCTTACCAGTATTATTTATAACATCAACATATTACAGTCAAGCTCAAAAATAACACCACCAGTAACTTGCAGTCTCTCAACCCCCAATCAATGTGACTTTCTAAAAGGTAGAAGTCAGCTTTCCAAACATCTTTGAAAAGGTTACTAATGCCCTAGATGATGTCAATATATCCACATTGCTTAGTTAGATCTGGCTAAAGCCTATGATACTATTCCTCACTCTTGTATTATTATAAGCTAATTTGCCTGAATGTTAACCCAAATATTGCCCACTGGATAGCAAATTTCATTCTGGACAGAACTCATTTTTTGAGAATCAGTGGTACATTAAAGAGTTATTACTAGTGGTGGCTCCATAGTGGGCCTTCTTGTCTTTGATATTTACTTTGCTGATGTTAGACTTGATATATGTGGTTTATGACATCTGTGATGGACAGAGGCAGTCAGTAAATCATGTCATAACCAACAATCACCCCTATATAAACTCTAAAACATGTAACCTGGGGACATATCTGGTTGCACAGCTAGGCTTATAAAGGCCCTAGTGGTCGTTAGCCTAGTATACACCTGTGAACCTATGAACTAACAGTTTAGTGACTGCAAATTTGGTTCTGTTATAAACTCTCCTGCTGATACCTGTATCTTACAGAAAGGGTTAAACCATATGTGTACCTGGTGTAGCAACCATGGGCTTAAACTCAATGTAAATGTAGCATAGTACTTTTAAGTACACAAGATGGCCCATATGACTACCATCACTCATCTGACTATCTGATACCCTCTTTAAGATCAACACTGTTATTAGGGACATTGACACATTATGGACAATGAACTGAATTTTGACTATCATGTATCAATCGTGTATCCTTCTGCCTTGCTCAACTAAGTACTTAAGATATATCTTACAGATCAAAGAGATTATTGTCCCCCCTTTCCTTTCCTTGTCAAGTCATTATAGAATATAGTACCCCTTTGGTAAGTACATTTCCAAACATCTAGCCCAGCTGGAAAGGCCACAAAATATTCCTAAAAGAAACTCACCAACACAAACCCATTGAGATACAGGGGGAGATTAAAGGCTCTGTCATCCTAGACTGTCTTCTACAAGATCCTACATTTTGACCATTACTAAGCTTCAAAGACAATGAAAGACCCAGTCGTGCTTGCCCTCCTACACCTTAATAAAACTGACAGTACTACCAAATCTGCTGGTCAGAAAGAAAGCTGTCCCAAATGAGTTCCACACTTACAGAAAAACATTCTACTACCCATCAAGCAATATAGCTCATTAAACCAGTCTTGATGAGTGGTTGGGGATCCATATGTTCACCCCAGCCTATGTAGCTAGTCTCTTACAGACAGGGATGATTAATTGTTGAGATTACTCTGGCTAAGCTCCAAATGGTCTGTTAAACTGATTGTCTAATATGAGCCTATAACTTACAAGGCATTCAAGGGAATTTGACACCCTGGACATTGCACCCATTTGGTACACACACACCCAACTCTCTGTAAGCTTGAGATCACTTAATGACAACTTGTAAACTGACAAACTCTTTTCAGAACAGTATGACAAGCTGTCATCAAGCAACTACATGGCCACAGCTGTTATAAGCAAATGTGATATCCACTACACTATGAAAAAACACATGCTGTACATAAAGTTCATATAGCTTATTTTCCTAGCAGAACTAATTGGTGTAGTACTGGAACATCACATAGCTAGTTTCTTCAGCATTTAGCTTTGCTAGGTAGAGGAGATTCACCCTATTACTACTGAATATAATATAGTTGCAGTATTGGCAAGTTGGACCTGTGGGATGGCCACTAACCAGTCTGATACTTTTCCACATGCATGGGCTGCTGATCGAGTGCCTAACATTTGCTGCAGCCCACCTCCTTGAATGTCCTCTCTGTTTAATTCACAACTACCCTTGTTACCACATGCAGACATTAAGTGCTACAGTCTTGCCTAACAGTAAATACTGCACAGGTGTCTTTATGATATAATAACAAAGAACGTATTGCTGTCAGTCTGAAAAAAATGTGAATTCACTTCAGATTCTGTCCATATCAATTATAATTCATGGAAGATAACAGAAATAACACTGTACGATTTATGTTTTAGAACTATTGATTGCAATTTATTGGACAATTAAAATACCAGAAATTTGAAATATTCCTCCTTGGTATTAAGAACGATTCACTGTTAGCATAATGCATGCCATCCTCCACAGTATCAAAGCCTGAAAAACATTTGCCCACGTGCTATTACCTTAAATGTATTTTTAATTTATAATAGAACAGTGTCATATTATGTGTCTATCATATGGCACATAGACTGCTGTGACTCATAACTACTGTATTATGTAACAGTAACTTCCTTAATTGCATAATGATAGCATAACAGCTAGTACAGAATAACAATTCTTTTTACTGTTAAGTAAGGTTTATTTGATCACTCAAACAAATGTTGGCATTAAGCATTTATAATAGGTTAATTACCCTTGATGAGGCAGGGATGGACAGGAAAAGGAGGAGGAGGGTCTATGTACAGGAAATCTGCTGAAGGAAAGACCTCACGGTGACACACATTTCTCAGGAGACAAATAGATTACGTTGTTTTCCTAAACTCTGTATTCATGCATTATGATTTAAAACCATATTTCAGGCACAGCTCAGTGGTCATGAATCCATCTCTAGTATTCTTTGTAATATTAATTCACCCTGAGAGAAAGAGCAGTAATTATTCTTCATGAAATGAAAACAGAAGTTTCACAGTTTGTGAAAAACTATAGTAAATACATTTTGAGGCAGAGCAAAATCACAGGGCAGCATATAAGATTGATTAGAGAATTAGATGTCTAGAATGTGACAAATATCCAAGTAAACAAGTTAGATATTGTTATAACAAATACTTATTTCAAAAATACAAATGCACTTAAGATTGCTCATTTGTAAGTCTGACTATAGGACACTCTGCTAATATATTGCTATGGTCTGTATGTCACTTCCTTTAAGAATATTACTTCAGTTAGCTGGTAGCACAGTAACAAGAACAACTGGCAACTTCACTGAAGACTGAATCCACAAAGTTTCAAGTTAATTAAACTTTGTGGATTCAGTCTTCAGTGAAGTTGCCAGTTGTTTTTGTTTTAATTGCTTAGTTTTTTGTATCTTGGATTTTGGAGCACAATAACAAGAGTTAAGACAATCTACAAAGAATTTATGAGTATGATTTGGGCTGTAGTTGTTACTTGCAAATCACATAATATGTTGTCTTACTCTGTTAACTTTATTCACCCGTTATATACTTTGACATCTCACTGCTTGTCAGTCTTGTCTGTGTTGTTATTGCCTGAATCATCCTTGACAAATGATTGAAAGTGTGTGTGTGTGTGTGTGTGTGTGTGTGTGTGTGTGTGTGTGTGTGTGTGTGTGTGTGTGTGTGTGTGTGTATATATATATATATATATATATATAAAATTCTAAATATATACAGAAATATAGATCTGCATTTGTAAATACTGAGCAGTTTAACTAAACTTAGCAAAGACTGTAAATGAGCAAATTACAGGAGAAATATCCGTGATTTCACAGGAATTGAACTCCCTTGCTCTTAGACCAAAAATGATCACATGACCATTACTCATTTCATCCTGTTTGGTGCCCTGCTCATGTCATGTCCAGTTTTATTCAAAGTTTATGATTTTTTTCACATGACATAGAATATAAGTTACTCTGCCTGTTTTTATACAGTTTTACCTTTGCATAACACTTTCTGAGAGTGAAAAAAATCAAGGACACATATGGAAAGAAAAATGCTTTATAAAAATAGTATGTTGTTAGTTTTCTCACTGAGGGCATATTATTCCCTTACTGTAATCCAAACATGAGGCTCGATTCCAAAAGTAAGTTGTAGACAGCACAGCACACCAAAGGAAGACATCAGCGCACCAGCTGCATTTGTGATTTCATAAAGTATGCTAAAACAAGACTAATTGTCTTTCAACACAGAATAATTATGGACTCTGCTCACACCTGACAGATTCTAAAATATAGCATGTGTGCCTAACACAACCTAAATGCAGCTAAGTGTATTGCCAACAACTTTATGAAAGCATTTAGTGGAGACCATATGCACTGTATTAATGCACCACAATATTAAAAAGATTATTACAGAATCCTGCAGAATCCCCAACATTAAAGAAATAAAAAGAAAATGCAACCAGCATTTAATGAATTGCAGCAGGCTAGGGTACAGCAAGCCACAAAGGAAGATTTGCAAATGCATCCTAGAAAGCAGCCAGCTAAGGCGACATTTAGACCAGCTGTCTGATCAGGAAATTTTTGGCAGGTATCAATTAGACAGAAAGCTGGTGCAGACTGTGTGTTGGATGAGTGCCCTGCACATGTATGCATGTCCTCTCAGACATAACCCAGTACCTCTAGAAGCAAACGTTTGTCTGAATCTAAGCATACTGGCCTCTGGGACATTTCAGCAGCATATGGAGTGTCCCAGACTGCTGCCACTTGCATCCTATCAAATTTCCTGACAGCAGTGTGGACTAAGGTGGATGAATATATATCCACTTCCCAACAACAGTCATGGGGCACAGAACTGCCATGTTACAGTTCTATGCCATAGCCAGCTTCCCTCATATGCTCAGTGCAATAGACTACACGCACATTCTATTTAATCCCCCACTGTGCCTGATGCAGAACTGTACATAAATAGAAAGGAGGAGCCATCGCTCAATTGATAGATCATGTGCTCAACAGATGACCTCATTACAAATATTGTGGTGACACCCTTGTGTCCAAGATGATGCAATATGCAGTGAAAGTGGTCTGGGAGCTGCCTCACAATGCAGTAGGTGTACATAACAGAAGGTGTCCTTGGGTAGGAAGGATATCATCATGCAGATAAATAGCATGAAATATTACCCATCAAACAGCCACTATCAGGGGAAGTAAGCTAACAATGCTGCATCACACATAGCATTGTCTGATGTGCAACTGTGTGTTTCTACATAGTAATATCCCACTGCAGCAGGGGTAAGGATATGCATCCCAATGACCGACCCAAAAAGTATAAACACAAACATGCATCACATCTCATGGCTGATATGGATCACACAGAAGGCAATACTAGTATGCACATGTTATCACTACAGCATGACTCATTTCAAGGTAATATATGTGTGAACATGCAGAACATAAATGACAGTGACTACACAACACACATGCAACATGCATCAGTGCTGAGGATATAGCAAAATGTGTGTGTGTGTGTGTGTGTGTGTGTGTGTGTGTGTGTGTGTGTGTGTGTGTGTGTGTGTGTGTGTGTGTGTGTGTGTGCAAATTCAATCAGATATGGGAAGGCATACATGGAAAATACAAGTCAGCATGGTGACTGAAAATGAAAAACAGGTACACAGAAAGCTAGTGATTGCTAACAGTGAGGCATGAGCAGCACCATATTAAAATGCCACAAGTGACACAAGTATGCGTTAAGAGGCCTAGTTTTGCATGTGAAAATGGTAGACAATAAGGAAATGTGTAATGTAAACATCAGTCCTATTTATCACTAACAACTGATGTAAACATGAAAGTGTGATGTCACACATTGCATTACCATCATCAATATCAGTACTAACTTATGACAATGACTAAGAGGTAATGCATATCACAAATTGAACCTAGTCTCCTAGGTCAGATAAATGATCAGAAAATCCTGTGGCATCAGACATTTGATCAACCATCTACAGGTTAATTTGCCAGTGATCAGCACAACGGTCATCATTGCTACAGGGTCAGAATGATGCAACAGGACACAAATTGCATCAACTGTTTATGTGACTCTAATACAATCTAGGGATCCCATACTGACAGCTCACACTGTGGTCCTGGCTGCCCTGCCATGTCCATAAACACTCATCCCACAGTGGATGTGGGTAGGAGCATGACTGTGATGTCAACGTCTGGACACAACTACTGGGCTGACAGTGAAGTAGCCAACAGCAGATGTGCATGTACTTTGCACCACAGACATTGATGTCTGATGGCTATGTGTGGGTCTAAAGAGAGGGGTGTGCTTCTCCTCTTTGGTGGTAATCTGCTTAGTGGAGTTAGAGTATGTAATATGGCACTACTCTAGCAGTGCTGTAACAAGGCTTTCAACAGACAGTGCAACAGATAACACACTGCCATGCTGCACAGCCAGTGCTGCCATGACCTCTCCATGTCTGCACTCCTCACCTTCATGTAACACACACAGCTGGTGTGCTACATGATCAGTGACAAGATCAGTGGCATGAGCATGTGAACACAGATCAGATCTGTGACACTGTTGTGAAAGTTCATTCGTCTTTAATAGTAGGTGGATACCCCCTGACACACATTCATGCACACCAGCTTCACTACCATGTGTAGTCCAATGGGCAGTATTGCTCCATTGTACAGAACAGATACCATCATTACCAGACTCTGCATGAGGCAGTGGGTCACATTCATCATCATTTCCATCATCAGATCTTCCCACATCATCAGAATGGCCAGTCACATTATTCTCCATATCATAGGATCATCGGATCATAGGAGGTTACTAGGCTAATGGCCCTGAGGCCCTTACAAGCCTATCCAAGAGTTTATTCCCAAAAAAAGAAACCTCAGTCAGCACCTGTCACCTCTGTTAATGAGGGGATCTGAGACTAAATCATGATTCATACATCTGTTCCCTCTGGGCTGCACAATAAAACCAGTTCAGTGGCCTGTGTGCTAAAGGCCATGCTATGATAGTGAGGCACATTACATCCCACCTCAGTATCAGTGAACGGGCTACCGGAGGAGGCAGGAAGTGAATGTGCTACAAAGAGAGACAGATGACACAAGTCACATAACTTCACAAAAATCAAATGATGAAGCCAAGTAATGAAATATGAGACAACTATATGGCTACAATGGTAATGAGGATATGAACTTTCCAGGATGTTGTGGTTGTGAGCAGTTTAAGGACCCTATATAACTGAGAGATGACATGCACATTGCATACCAAATAAATATGACAAATGCGACTAATAAAAAAATTAATACCTACCTGACATGTCCATGATGTAAAATTCCAACAGACGTATAACACACAAGAGACAATATAAACACATACCAGATGGCTGATGTGCAGATTGCAGGTGTCCTAGCAGGTGAAGAACACAGTAGTCATAAAGGGCACAAAAAGGATGATCAGTAGTGACATGTAGTAAGCAGATGTAATGTCTTGCCATTTATGTACTCCCTGTTTGGGGAGTGTATCATCTGTCATAATGTGTATTCTGTGGTGTAACAAGCCACATAAACATCAACATGCGGGTATGCTACTCAATCATGACTGCAGGCAAAGGCACAGAACATATTATATCTCGCACTAACAGGATATGGAGACACATGACAAATGTTACACGTCATCCAGATGTACCTGTGTATGGAACAAGGCAACATAAATATCATACATCAAAGGTGTTCTATAAAGTGTTGCATCAAATAAACAAAATGAACAACCATACCTGTTCTCTCTGTATGTGCAGCTGCAAGGACCATGTCTTGCGATGATGCATCTGTAGGTTAAAATGACAGGAATAAAACAACATGTACATATACTGTGCTGTCATTACAGGAGGCAGAGGCACAAAAAAGCTATGGATCACACTAACAGTATATGGAGACACTTGTGTGACGTGTTGCTGCTGTGCAGATGTTGATGGACTTATGCAACTGAAGAACAAAAACATCACACATTGCTAGGAATGTTATGTATGTACTATGTTGGTAAGATAACATGCCATAATACTTACATCCACATCATGTGTGTGTTTCCATGTTCGTGCCATAATTCCGCTGCTGGGACACAAATATAACAATGCGTTAATATTTGTGAAATAAAGGTTTTTAATGAGGTAGTGTGCATGCTGCATTTTTGTCTGTCCAAAATTCATTTCTCCAGACAGTATTTCCCATCCATACAAAAAGGCTGAGGCCATGCTGATGCAGAGCCTCAATTATAATTTCATTCTCTCTATGCAAGAAATTGTCTACCCTAATTCTGATTGACCTCTGGCTCATGGAAATAAGGCTATGTCAGACAGACATTGTTGTAAGGCTTATACATCAACTGGCTATACTAGGGCCCCATTTCAATGGCATGCTATTAGAGTCATAATAAGCTTACAGTATAGCAAGTATTTTGGAATGAAAAAACATGTTATTTCTGCATGCCACAGTGTCATAGTATCCATGTTTTTGTATGTCATGATGTATATGCCTGCTGTACACATGTGTGTGTTGCATGTATACTGATGGCTGATTTGTTTGTAACCGAACAAGTAATAACAGCATCTAATAAGCTGTTTATTGTATGCCATGTAATGTACTGGAGTAACATACTGGCACTGCATAATAGACACAGTGGCCACACATGGACTTCTATTGACATCATCAACATGTATGTATAATAGGACATTGTATGATCATGACAGTACACCTGCTATCCTCATAGTTTTGTTGTTATAGAAAGTGTAAATACGGGTCTATATTAGAACACTGAACATCTGAAATGTTGAGTGTTCTAATATCGACCCATTTTCAGCGAACGCTGAAAATATCGAAGAAACAGGAAACCGAATTCTTTCCTAGGGAAAGAATTTGGTTGTCCATTTCTGTTGCTTCGGTATTTTCAGCACTCTGGTGGAAAGTTACAGGTCGGGTTCAGGTAAGTGTGTGATTGTGTGGACATGTGGGTTAGGGCGGGTTAGGTAAGTTAGCGTTAGGCATGGGTCAGGTAAGTGTGCGATTGTGTGGACGTGTGGGTTAGGGCGGGTTAGATGAGTTAGAGTTAGGGCGCAGGTGAGGTGACTGTGTGATAGTGACAGACCTTAGGGTTAGGGTTTAGGTTAAGGTAAGTGTATAGTTTGTGGTGTATGTATAGTTTAGTGTAGGGTTAGGTGTAAGAGTTTAGGTGTATGTGTGTGGATTGCTGTTTGTTTGGTGTGCTTGTGTTGTGTGTATGTGTTTTGGAACAGCAAATTTTTTCCCTAGGAAAAAATTTGCTGTTCCGAATGTTCGATGTTTTTTTTTCGAATGCTAGGGTTCGATATTAGAACACCTGACATTTTGAATGTTCGGTGTTCTAATATAGACCCTCTAAATACCCCTTATAGGCCACATCATCTGATAATTAAGTTTCAGTGACAACTGTACTGTCTTGTGATATATCTTGAGCAAATACGTCATATATCTTGTCTCATATGTTTTGATTATGTTAATGGCATGCCATATACTGTCTTTAATATTATTTAGGTGCACATCTGATTGTGTTTTATGACAGACCTGTATTTCACATGACTGTGATGTATGTTGCATATCATTTTTGCTTTGTTATGGATTGAATTCATGCCTTTTACCACATACAGTGTTACAGTTGCGTAAGTTCATACAGTACTTTACTATCACATACAGAAATATTGCCACATGTAGATTGTATCAGTTTATATATTACATGTTATGTACTCATAGCTTTTGGGAAATAAGTATTACATACGTATGATTTTTTTTTTTACTGTGTTGAACCTTTTTTTTAATTTCTCCAAGTCTTTTGGGTTTGTAATACCAAGACAGGAATGGATTCTTAAGTCAAAGTATGAATAAGGCATGGAAAGTAGTATTGTTCCAGTCTTTGATGTTAGCCAGAAGTGCTCTTCGCAGCACCCGCAATGTGCCCAGTATTGACTCCTTCTGCAATTCATACAGAGTTACATATATCAGTAACATATCAAAGTATGATTGTAGATTCATTTTTGTAAGACCCATTGCTCCTACGGCTATTGGGACTGTTTGGGTATCCTTCTTCCACTTTGCTGTCATTTTTGCTTGAAACATTATTATGCCTTTCAGTACATAGTAATTCTGCCATTAGTATATTACAACTAGCAACAAGATGTGCGACTGTTTACAATTCTGTTTTACAAAAACCTACATTTGTCTGTTTCTCCCACATGTTCAATGGACTTTGTAAACCAACACTGAAGGAGTATATTAATTCAAACATAAAAGGATGGAATAAAATGGAAGAAGCTTTAAAAAGCTATTCAGATGAACTGATAAATATGCAAAAAAACAGAGGCCAAAATGAAGAAAAGGCTGCTCAAGAAGAGCTGTTTCAAAAAATGGTAAAAGTTAGAGGACAGAGGGCACAGGGAAATCCTGAGATTTTCTTCTGTATCACAGAAACTGGAAGGTAGAGGTTGCATTAATTTTATGAGAGCACAAATAAGAAGCTGGACAGGTATTCCACAGCAGGGTTTGTTAGTTGAAAGGGCACATTATGTTTCTGCTCCAAACCAGGCTATGAGAAAGCAATCAAGACCTGTATTAATAAGGATGCAATATTACCAGCAGAAATAGTTGACCATGAGAAAACTGTGACAGAAGAAAAAAATGTTAAAATTTGGAGACTATAATTGTTTGTGGAAAATTATTATCAACTGTACACCAGGCAAAGGATAAGCAAATGTATCCCAACATTCAGAGACTATCAAGAGGCAGGTGTGAAGCTGCTGTAACCAACTGCCTTCATAATATTTTCTTCCTGTAGATCAAAGACACTTTTTGAGGTAGTACAGGCTAAGGAGGAAAATGTTTGTTCAACAAAAAGTGATCCATCAAAACAGAAGAGGAATCTGCTTCTCATTCTTCTGATAATAAAGCTCATAGAGAGATTTGCCAGTGAAACCTT